>NC_056728.1:67953736-68028736 GCF_019279795.1 Protopterus annectens
GGGGAAAAAAGTCCTTTTTAACAAATTGCTTTGGCCCCCAAATTTTCGGGGGGTTTTTTTTGGTGGGGGGAAAAATGTGTGGGTATGCCACCTGATGGGGAGTGGGAGGAATGCGGTGTGGACTTGAGGGGGCTGTTAGCGGGCCGCCCATGACAAGGAGCCTATGAATGACAGTGTCCCCCAGAAGACTGTCAGTGCAGATGGTACCACCCGTGGGCTGGTTTGGATGGTATCACCCCTTGAATGGCTGCGTGAAAATGTGAGACCGGGGGGTATAGTTGGTGGGGTCAGCGGGGGCTAGCCTGGTGATTGGGAGCATGTGTGTGGGGGTATTGGGGGAGTCAAAGTTCAGAGAGAGAGTGGGAGCATGTGTGCAGGGGTATGAGAGAGAGAGAGAGAGAGAGAGGAAACACATTATATTCACTTGCACAGTTGTAAATCCATAAACACATTAAATCTACTTGCACAATTCTTCAAACCCTCTTGCACAGTTCTTCAAACCCTATCACATTTCAATATCTATACCATTTAAGTGCACATTTAATGTTCAGTGTCTCGTTGAGACCTGGATAGACATCAGCTCTCAGTTCTATCTGCCATTTTAATTCCCGGACTTGCAGGAATGTGTCCATGTCCCCTACAAATTCTGTTATTTTTCCAGCACTGTGAATTTGAATCCTGTGAAGTTTGGGCAAATAGTACTGTGTTTAGCCAAGGCATTCAAACTGTCCTGTTTGTGTATTGCTGCAGTGTGTTCTTTAATACGGCTACTCAGCTTCCTGTTCGTTTTGCCGATATAGAAATTCCCACAGTGTTCGCAGAAAGCACAGTAGACTACATTTGTTGTGTTGCAGCCATAGTGGTCATGTAGACCGACAGTTCTGTTGCAGTCTTGGGAAGGTGACGTTGTTTTTCATATGTGTACACAGGCAACACACTTGCCGCAGTCAGACATTCCAGGTTCTGTCGATGCCCGCTCTGTGGGGATGGGCTTTTATTCCTCTCGAATGCACCACCAAAAGAAGAGGTTCGTTTGAAACAGAAGTTTGGGGATGTCCCAAGTAACTTTGTCAGACCTTTTCTCCTCCCAAGATGTCCCAATTGTTGGTGAGGACCCTCTAATTCAAACATATCGGTGGAAATTGGAAGGGGAAACTTGACACCAGTCCTTTTGTTCGGTCCGTTCTGTGCCCTTGCTGTGAATCCCTTTTCCAGCATTGGTGGGTACCTGGAGTGTCTGTGCTGTATGATCTCTTGGTACAGGTTGTCCACTAGATACTCTGGGTATTTTCTTTCTAGGAACAAGTTTCTGAGGTAAAACCTTCCTTGATGAAAATCGTCCCTAAAAATGAGTCTGGATAACCGGATGAATTGTCCTTTTACAATATTCTTTTTTCATGATATGGGGATGCTGGCTGCTGAACTCTAGATAGTTATTCCGGAAAGTGGGCTTGCGGTAGATGTTGGAGTCAAACTGTCCATTTTCCGGGTCTATAGTGAGGTGGATATCCAGGAATTGAGTGGTGGTTCCGATATGTCCTACTGTGAGGGTCAGGAAGTCCAGACTCTGGAAAAGGGTTTCCAGAAAACTGCTCAGAGAAAGTCTGTCCCCCTTCCAGACAAAAAAGACATCATCAATATAACGCCTGTACATTATGGTGTTGTTGAACCCGGGTAGTGATTCAACCTTATCCGTTTCCCAGGCACTGAGGACTAAGTTTGCATATGCTGGGGCCATTTTGGACCCCATGGCTACCCCTTTCTGTTGGTGGTAAATCTTCCGTTGAATTGAAAGAAGTTATTTCTTAATACTGCTTCTGTTAACCTGCATACAGTATTAATCTTAGTCCCACTTAGGTTGGAGTGCCTGTTCAGGTACTGTCTGGTGAGGGTCAGTCCTTTGGCGTGGGGATGTTTGTGTAGAGTGCTTCTACACCTAGGGTGACCAGTAAATATTCCCCTCCATCCAGCCTTAGTTTGAAGATGTCATTTAGAAAAGCCCAGGAGTCCTTGATGTAGTATTTGCTGTTCTGTACAATGGGGTTAAGGATGTGGTCCACGTATTGTGAAATCTTTTCTGTTTTTGTCCTTCGGTTCGATACCACATGGCGGAAAGGTGGATTTTCAGGGTTCTTGTGAACCTTGGGGATTCTGAAAACTTTCCAAGGCTGGGTGTCATGACCTGCATGAAGTCTTTTTCGCCTTGAGAGATCTCATCCCTGAGGTACAGTTCCAACAGTAGGTTGTCAATTTGTTTAAAGTTCTGTTGTACCTGGTTGATGTTGACCTTTTGTAGAAGTGGTTATTCATGAGGGATGTTTCAAGTGTTTGGATATATCTCTCCTGCTCCATCACTACTATCCCGGATCCCTTGTCAGCCTTCATGATCCGTAGGGATTTGTCCTGACTCAGTTCCTTCCAAGCCTGTCTTTCTTCCCTGTTCAGGTTGTGCCACTTTGCTGAGGGCTTATCAGAAAGGAGTTTCCTGATATCCCTTTCGCAGGTACTTTCAAAGAGGCTCAGTGTGTTGGAGAGTGCAGGAGTGTACAGGCTCTTCATGGTAAGGGGTCTGTTGTTATCTTCCGAGCTTTCCTCATCTTCTTCCTCTTCATATTGTTGTATATCTAATTTTAGTTGTAACTTTCTCAGGTAGCACTTGAGGTCCAGGATAACATCCGCCGTGTTGGCTCTCTGCGCCGGGATGAAAGAAAAGCCTTTCTTCAGTACCTTATGATGGCTTTCCGAGAAATCTCGTGTGGTGAGGTTAAAGATGTCACCTACCCCTGCTGGAGACCTGAAGGGGACAGACTTTCTCTGAGCAGTTTTCTGGAAACCCTTTTCCAGAGTCTGGACTTCCTGACCCTCACAGTAGGACATATCGGAACCACCACTCAATTCCTGGATATCCACCTCACTATAGACCCGGAAAATGGACAGTTTGACTCCAACATCTACCGCAAGCCCACTTTCCGGAATAACTATCTAGAGTTCAGCAGCCAGCATCCCCATTTCATGAAAAAGAATATTGTAAAAGGACAATTCATCCGGTTATCCAGACTCATTTTTAGGGACGAGGTTTTCATCAAGGAAGGTTTTTACCTCAGAAACTTGTTCCTAGAAAGAAAATACCCAGAGTATCTAGTGGACAACCTGTTCCAAGAGATCATACAGCACAGACACTCCAGGTACCCACCAATCCTGGAAAAGGGATTCACAGCAAGGGCACAGAACGGACCGAACAAAAGGACTGGGTGTCAAGTTTCCCTTCCAATTTCCACCGATATGTTTGAATTAGAGGGGTCCTCACCAACAATTGGGACATCTTGGGAGGAGAAAAGGTCTGACAAAGTTACTTGGGACATCCCCAAACTTCTGTTTCAAACGAACCTCTTCTTTTGGTGGTGCATTCGAGAGGAATAAAAGCCCATCCCCACAGAGCTAAGTATCGACAGAACCTGGAATGTCTGACTGCGGCAAGTGTGTTGCCTGTGTACACATCTGAAAAACAACAATGTCACCTTCCGCACTGCAACAGAACTGTCGGTCTACATGACCACTATGACTGCAACACAAAAATGTAGTCTACTGTGCTTTCTCACGAACACTGTGGGAATTTCTATATCAGCAAAACCAACAGGAAGCTGAGTAGCCGGATTAAAGAACACACTGCAGCAATACACAAACAGGACAGTTTGAATGCCTTGGCTAAACACAGTACTATTTGCCCAAACTTCACAGGATTCAAATTCACAGTGCTGGAAAAAATAACAGAATTTGTAGGGGACATGGACACATTCCTGCAAGTCCGGGAATTAAAATGGCAGATAGAACTGAGAGCTGATGTCTATCCAGGTCTCAACGAGACACTGAACATTAAATGTGCACTTAAATGGTATAGATATTGAAATGTGATAGGGTTTGAAGAACTGTGCAAGAGGGTTTGAAGAATTGTGCAAGTAGATTTAATGTGTTTATGGATTTACAACTGTGCAAGTGAATATAATGTGTTTCCTCTCTCTCTCTCTCTCTCTTTTGACTCCCCCATACCCCCTGCACACATGCTCCCACTCTCTCTCTGACTTTTGACTCCCCATAGCCCCTACACACATGCTCCCAATCACCAGGCTAGCTCCCGCTGACCCCACCAACTATACCCCCCGGTCTCACATTTTCACGCAGCCATTCAAGGGGTGATACCATCCAAACCAGCCCACGGGTGGTACCATCTGCACTGACAGTCTTCTGGGGGACACTGTCATTCATAGGCTCCTTGTCATGGGCGGCCCCCTAACAGCCCCCTCTCAAGTCCACACCGCATTCCTCCCACTCCCCCATCAGGTGGCATACCCACACATTTCTCTACACACACCGATGCCAAAGCATAGTAGGACTCTCTACCTGACTCCTCCACCTTCCTCCATTCCCTTCTTTACTTACCTTTGGAGGCAAAGACTCATAAGTTACGTGTTTATATTAGAATCATCACAGCATGACTGTCATCTTTCCTGGTCTCCCCCCCCCAACCTTTTTTTGCACACAGTCCCTTTTTGCACACAATCCCTTTTTTGCACACTATCCCTTTTTGCACACAATCCCTTTTTTGCACACAATCCCTTTTTGCACACAATCCCTTTTTTGCACACGATCCCTTTTTGCACACTATCCCTTTTAGTATGCACACGGCACCGAAAGGCTATTACTGTCTGACCAATTTGCCTTATGTAACTGCAATTGTAATGTTAATGAAAATGCACACAGCACACTGCTTGTTCACACTTTTCTATTGGAAAGGAACTGTTTTTAATTTAAATGGCCTGCTAGAACTAATGTATATAAAGGAAGTGAAAATGGTTGCTCATACTTATGAAACATGTCTTTCTGAAGAAGTCTTGATAATAAATAAGACGAAAGCGCTAAAGTTCTACAAGAGTTGTTGGTGTTATTTACTATTTTATTGAATGCTTTTATTGTCACGAAGTTCTTTTCTTAGTTAAAATTTCTTCTCTGTTCAATTTATTTGAGTGCGGTTAATTTTTTTTTATATATATAGATATATATATATATATATATATATATATACACATACATACACACAAATATACATATATATATATATATATATATATATATATATATATATATATATATATATATATATATATATATATATATATATATACATATATATATATATATATATATATATACACACATATATACATATATATATATATATATATATATATATATATATATATATATATATATATATATATATATATATATATATATATATATATATATATACACACACACACACACACACACACACACACACACACACACACACACACACACACATACACACATGTTGCTGTGCAATCTCAGAGTTGGTATGTATAAGCAAGCAGGGGGCAGTCTCTTTTCATATATGTTGGGTTGTTTTTCAGTTTATTGAGATTCAATTTTGTGGGAGCTATGTTTTGTGCTTCCGAACATCTGAATGTCCGATTAAACTGAATTAATCCCCAAGCACATATTATATGAACAAATGTGTGTATGTATGTATGTATGTATGTATATATATATATATATATATATATATATATATATATATATATATACACACACACACACACACACACACACACACACACACACACACACACACACACACACACACACACACACACACGTATACAAACACTTGTCACATCAACTCGAATAAGCAGATAAGCTTTGCAAAACAAACCAGGAAGCATCAATACAGTCTAATGTAGATATTTATAGCAAGCAATCAGCTGTTGCACAGCCCGTGTTCTGCATTTCCTGTACTGCTTATAGGTATGTAGTTATGTTATTCAGCTGCATACTTTGTAAATTCAACTGTTTGCTTTTAAAATAATGTAATTTGATTAGCATGTATGACTAAATTTGCTCTGTTAAATTATGTTACATGCCTTGTTTAAGTTGCTATCCTGAGGCAGGGTTGTGGCTAAAAGGTATCCATGGACCAGGGCCAGCCTATTTTCCTGGGGAAGAAATAGTAAATAAATCAAATAAGTTGTTTTAGCAATACTTTAATGTCACGCTGAACTGTTGATATTATGTGTCTGATCAATATTATAGACTACCACTTTGGAACATGTTGGCATAGTGTGATCTAAGGAAGCCCTTCAGAGACATGTGAAAGCGCTTTGAAATAAATTTTGTGGTGGGTACGTCCCAGTATTCGTTTTTCCCTTCGCTCCTTTACCCTTATTTTGTTTGTTCCACTCCTCTCTGCAACACTTTTCTGCACTCTGTTTGCTGTAAAACTGTAACTGTGTAATGAAAATGATTCAAAGTGTTTTGCAGTACTTTACTCTTAAAAAGTTGTAGTGTATCTGAAGTCTGGAGAAGCATATCCCTTGTGCTTCCAAAGCATGTTAGAATAATGTTCCCATAAAAAAATGTTCCACTGACAGCCAAATAGCTAAGATGCAACTCATTTGCAACTCTGGGAAAGCTCTACAAAGTGTGCATATAAGCACAGCTTACCTTCCACTCTCTTGAAAGGTGTGAAATGCAGAGAATAGTCTGTGTCCATCTCCCAGCCTTTGTTAAGCAATCTGTGTTAAGGATTCAGACTTCCTCTCACGTTAACCATGCACTTTAGTGCATATTTAAACAAACAGCAGCCCCCTCTGTCCAGTACTACTACTTTCTTTGTTCTTTTCACACTGTTACAGGACGCTGCGTGCTCACTTCTATAACAAAGGTCAGTTACTACACACATTAGTGCTTGCATATGATCCTTTTTTTTTCTTTCTTCAGAATGTGTTACATTTGTTTTTTATGAACAATATATAGCTTTCCTGTGCAACAGTCATGCACTATATGCATTTATTGAGACAATCTATTTATATAAGAACGTTTTTACCATGATATATTTAGGCAATAATCCACAAGTGGATGTGGGTACATTAGGATTTACCCACATATGGATTTGTTTAATCACTTGGGTGAATGCTGTTATACAATGAAATTAAGAAACTGCTTACCTTTCTTACATAATGTCTTTGTACAACTGCACTGTAGTGTTCTCCTCTATTTTCTTCTGCCTTTTCTGATGCAGTGCATGCGTGTATGGGACTTATGTTCCCACTCTTGCAGAGTACTATCAGTGCAGTGCAGGAAAAGCAATGGAGAAGAGAGAGAATCTCTGTTGCTTTTTTTTCTTCTTTCTAATAGCAGCAGTCTAAATATAAGAAAAATCAGGTACATTTCTGATTTTTTTTTTGCTGAACACACCCGATGTAATTGTATTTTGCTGTCCTGTAAGCATATGCCAATATAAAAGTCTGGCCGCTCAATGGTACTTCAACAGCTGGACTTTCTTCTACTGGTATATGCTCGATTTACAATGGGCACACTGGTTGGGCTGTCCATGTTTGATAACAGGACATAGCTTGGAAACAGTCCTGGAATATTTCCATATTACTGAATTAATACTTGTTTGTATTAAAATGCTTTACCCCGGGTTATGCACTACCTAGCTTTGTTACAGTTACAGTATATTACTGAACAAACTGAGTGCTACTACTATTGATCACTGCAGTTAGAAAACCTAACAATGTATATGTTGCTTATAATAGTCAAATGCTTTTGATAAAAATATCAAAGTCACTGCTAAGCAGCAGAAAGCAAACGCTTAGGTACTGATTAGAAAAATGGTTGTAAAATTCTGTTTGCCCTGAAGTTCTCAGTTATGATGCATAAGTAAGTGCGTTTATCTTATGTTCTCCTTGGGTAATAAATATTTCCCATCTTTTCTCTCTCTTCTGACTAAAATTCAAAACTCACCCATTCTCTTTGTGTGACTCTCTCTCTCTATCAAACACCATCCTTTTTGCTAACAGAAAACAAAAACAAAAGAAGCTCAACTACTGCTCACTCGTCTTGAGTTCTTAGCTTAATCGCACAGGTACATTTCAGTACGGAACACTTGAGTGTACCATTCTGACGTTTGGGGCCGCTATTACTCGTGCAAGAGAAAGTGGATTGCTCTTCTACTTGTTATTGTCTGTTGTCTTATCATAATAGTGGCAGTGCAGTGTCCTACCACAGAACCCATGCTTACAACTGTAAACAATGTTTATTATATTACTGGCTGGCATTTTTCTCCTTCAGGTAATCGGTTATACTCTTGCTGCTGATCTAAAAGCCAAATTTAGATTGTTCCACTCCTCTCAACAGACAGAGTGCAGGAATGTTTGTAATGAAACTGTCTGAAGAAAGCTTATCTGTAGATTCATAGTGTTTTGTAGTACTTTATGCCATCTAAACAGCTCTACTATAACTGCAATCTGGAGTAGCTTCTTATCCCTTGTGCTTCCAAAGTATGTGTCAGACTACTGTTCCTATTACATAAAATTGTTCCACTGACAGTGTTACAGACAAAGACTCTTCCTGCTGGTGTTGGAGCTATTTCTTGCTATGATCACCTCCCACCCCCAATTCCCCTGCCACCCCTCATGGCATTTTATTTATGGGACCTGATCTCCTGCCAGAACTCTACCTATTTCCCCACCCCTTGTAAAGGCATAAATATAACTATACACATACCCTGGACACAAGAATCCACACACAGTTCTTAAAGCATCAGTCCGCATATCGGCGCTTTTAACTTTCTTTCTTCTCTTATATTTGCTAACTAACCACAGTGACCACAACTAACACCATCCACTTCACTCAGCTATCTACTCCTATCCCTCCTACATTCATATGCCAGTGCTCTAGCTCCTTACTCCGACATCTTTCTCTGCAAAGCTAAATGCCATCCTTTTCTTAAATATTAGTGCACCCGTACTCTTCATGTTTTATCACATTACAACTTACCACACATCAATCTTGTACACATCTTTCCCATTATGTAGTCCACCTCTAAGAATTCAAATCACTGCACTTCACCACTAATCGCTTCCAGTATAATACTCACCCAATCTTTACTTCACATTCACATTACTAAACCCTTACACCTACCACACCAAAATAAAACTGCTACAGTCAAACCAAAACAAGCTTACCAAACATATGCATTTTTCTCTCTTACCACTCTATGGGGATATTCATTACAACTCCCCAGTAGCCTCCAAAATCCTTTCCAAGCCAACCACCCACCTCCTACTCAGCCAACCCATCTCCTTCCACAACAGGTACCACACTACCTTCCTCAAAACCATCAAAATCCAACCACCTATCTTAAGCTCACCCAAACAGCTTAAATTCATTTTCTTACATACTTCCATCACCTGTAATAAAATTTCAGAACGCCATACTTGGATCTCTCAAACTATATATTCTTGCCATAACTGAAACATGGCTAAACCTCTATATACTTGACTCTGAAATATCATTCCCTGGTTACATCATCATCAGGGCTGATGCAACAAAAAAAAAAAAAAAAAAAAAAAAAATGGTGGAGTAGCTTTACTATAACCTGACTATCTTGAAATCCTACCTATTCCCAAATTCCATAACAATGAACTTCCCATAGCCCGTCTTAAACTAAATAACCATAAGCAAATATGTATTACAGTGCTCTACATTCCACCAGGTAGTAATGCTACAACCCTAGAAAACATTCTAAACTAGATCTCACATACAATTTCTAATGATAAGATAATCCTAGGTGACATTAATTTCGACTGGCAGATTATCTTCATAAAATATCCATCAACTAGCCTACATCTATTTAGATTCATTCAACTCATTTCCTTTCCCACAAGTTATAACTACCCCAAAACAGTGGCTCATGTCTCGACTGGATATTGGTGTCAGACTCCACTAATTAAATCTCCAGTAGCACCCCTCTCTGATTCCATTAGTGATCACCTCTCCCTGTATATGCAAACAGACTCTGCACCCATCATGTCAAACACTTACCTATAACTTCCTGTAATCTTACTAATATTAACAGATATATTTGACAGAATTCTAAACTCGTTTAACTGGTCTATCCTGAAAAATATTCCACTCAACGAAGATGTAGACAAATTTAGCTCACTTTTCCTGAAAACCCTCAACAGTCTGGCTCCAGAATAAAGAAAAAACATACTCCTTGGTTATCCTTTCAATGTATGCATTTAATGTACAAAGATATAGGGCTTGGAAAGACTGGTTAAAATACAGACCTCCCAAAAAAATGACAACACTTTAAAGAACCAAGTAACAGTACTAAAAAGGCAGATTATCGCAGGAAAGAAAATCTACTTTAGTAACTCCTTAATAAATTAGTCTTCCAACCCTAAAAAAGTCTGGTCTTCACTAATATACTCCACCCTGGAACATCCACCACAACTATTCTTGCCCCACATAACACTCCCTCCAAAACAGCTGCTCTATTGAATACACATACTATAGAAAGCATTAAAGTCTTTACTAAAGATTTGCCTTCCAACAATCCTGACATGCCCTTTCCTCAAGCAGCAAACACCTCCTATTTCATCCTAAAACCCATCTCAACCTCCTACATCAAATCGCTACATCTTCAACTGAAACTCTAGTTCTCCTTCAACAGATGATCTCCTAGCAGAATACCTCAAGATGGCTGCCAGTTCCATAACCCATCCTGTCTATTCCAATTAACAGAGCAACGAATCATACATTCTTTCGCTATGAAAAGAAAATCTTGGTCAATCACCTTTATAAATGGGGGAATCTCATCTAATATAGCCAATTTTAGACCTATTGCCATATTAGCCCCTTTGTCAAAAAATTTGGAAAAGTGCATTCACAAGCATCTTCGACATATTCTTCAGGAAAAGCTTCAGAAAAACTCCAGATCCCTGCAAAGCTTAGTTTTAAACTGCACATAGAACTACCACAACCTTATTAATTTTTACAGACACTTATTAAAGCCAGAGACCAAAGCAAACTTGTTTCCAATGCATTCCCTCACTTCAAGATTTTGATCAGTCTCTCGACAAAAACTTCTCAGGCTATCACAACCTGCAATACTACAGTTTAACAACTACTTAACTGATAGATGCCAGTCGGTTAAATGGCTCTACACTTTTTCTACCTTCCTATCATTACTGGTGTGCCACAGGGCTCCATTCTCAGCCCTCTACTCTAATATATTCACCAGCAGTTTACACAAATCCTGTCAACAAGCTTCCCTCACACAATACACCGATGACTCCACCCTAACATGCATTGCTAACAACCTAAAACATCTTCAGCGAATTACTGAAGAAGTCTAACTCTACTGAAAGTTGGCTACAGGATAATCACCTGCTACTAAATCCCCCAAAAAATAAATTACTCCTCTTTTTTTCTATAATTGCATTTTCATGAAAAAAATAACTAAAATGTTTCTCTAAGTACTACCATGACTGAAGTTACCTCACATACAAAACTACTCAACAGTACAACTGATTATTTTAAATTCGATTTATATATACACAACAGCATCAAGAAAACCCATAGAATTGCGCACACTACATACAGCACAGAAACTTCTTACAGACTCTGCCAAGGTAACTCTAGCTACCTCTTACCAGCTCTCCTACATGGAGCCTCTATCACTATCAACCTACACGCCTCACTTAGTTCTAAACATGAAAAGTGCTATATCAAAGTTGCCAGATTCAGTTGCAACAAACCTTAACAGACCCACCACTGTTTAGCATTAAAAACAGAGTTTCCTCACCACCTACCTTATACTCAGCTCACCTTAGCCCATAAAATCACCCATACCCATTCCTCCTGCACAGCAATTATATCCTTACTCCAATGCTATCTTTCAAATCATTCCCTTTGGTCAAATAATAAAACTGCTTGCCACTCACAAACCACAAAGGGCTGCTGGGGTCAGTCTCTATTCCAATAGTGTGGCTAGAACTTGGAATAAAATTCCTTTATCAGTCAAGTCTATCACACAACTTTGTCTTTACAAATCATTGCAAAAAGACATCCTCTCTGCCTCCTGGCACTGTCCCTGCTCCTCATCTGGGACACCGCTCTCAAACACCTTTCATTGCCTTTCTTATACCTCCCTTTAAAGCACTAAATCACCTAACCTGCTTATTCCCTTCTAATACCTCACTTTATTGTACTACTTAAACTATTATACCTACTTCTAATTAGCACAACCAAAGTACTGGTCCATTCCTACTCTGCTGACACTCAAACTTGCTTACTTCCTCTACTACCTCAGTCTACTGTATTTCTTAAATTACTCGTACCTATTTTATACAACACTTTTCTAAATATAAACTCTCAGTACAAGACTTGTAAATTTAATATTTTTAACATTTATTATTTTTAATAATTTTTTTTATTAAACTATGTATTCACTTTAACTGCATTATAAAATTTGTTACTGTGAATATAGATTGCATTAAATATGAAACCATGGAGTTTCTCTCTCAGAGCCTCTGCTTTAAAAGGGCACTTGTGCCCAGTCGGGCTTTGCCAGTGAACAAACGACAATAAATAAGTATCAGTCAGTCCCAAATCACATTAGTTTTCCCACTGTGCTCACTCACTCTCATTATTCTACAAATGCTTCTTAATTTCCATATTCTTCCATATCAGATTTCTTGGTTGATACATATAAGCCTGATCTACATAAGAAGGAAAAAGAACATCTTAATCACTTACTCTTATTGTTAATGTCAATAAATACCATTCTCATAGTATAATCCTACTACAATATTTTATGTAATTTCTTCCCACATTTCTCCAGCTGCTTGGTCAACATCCCATTTTATTTATTTAGTGGGCATTTAATTACCGTGAAGATCTGACTGGAAAAAAAGCCCATTTTCAGTGAAGACCCAGTGAGAAAGATTCCACAGTAGTAATACAATATTTAAGTTACAGATGAATATTGCAATTATTATTTAAAAAAATATGCATCCAGGTTACAACAATCCAAAAGAACAGAAAGAAAACAGTGTGAAGACAGCAATACAGAGTTCAGAAAAATAAAAAATGAGATTAGATTAAGTTAATATAAAGAGCAAAAAAATGAAACAGAATATGGATAAAAAGGTCAATTAAATAAGCAGGACAAAGGGAAAAATAACAGGAAGGAGACAAGATGAGGGAATTAATTTGTACTAAAAGAAGGATTTTATTGGTGGTAAATGTGAAGATTAGATGAGGGAAGTTAAGATGAGGGAGGTAAATTAGTACTAAAAGGAGGACTGTATTTAAAGTGTAATGCAATGGTTAGAATAACTCTTCCTACACTTCTTTTCTACTAGTTCAAGAAGTTAAGGAAATGGAAAGAAGAGAAAGAACAAAAAGAGTGCAAGAAGAAAGCGAAAGGACAAGAAATAAAGAAAAAGAAAGTGAAGTGGGGGAGGGTATATTATGAGAATAGTTAACTGGGCAATATACAGAAGCAAAGAAAAGATCCAAGGAAGAATGCTTATAAGTAGGGCTGCTGCATAATCACAGTTAACCTGTCCGATTAACAGAAAAATGAATCGACAAGTAAAGTTTTGAATGCAACACCTACATGTTATTTAATTCACACGTTAAGTAGCACCAGGTCAGTTTCACTTGATCACGTCCCTTGTGGTTTCCAGTCTTCCTTTCATGAGCGATAAATGGAAGTTGGTTCAAATGGAAATACACTACTCAGCAGTGGCAAGATCAACGGGAATTTATGAGAAAGTGAGTACTTTTGAAGTTGATTCAAAATGGAATCCAAGGTGTAAAGAATGATTTTGAATGGAAAGTTTGTTTTTAAAACTAGTGATACCGTGGTTTGCAAATATTGCAAGAAGGAGTTTAAATATCATCATAGCAATTTGTTGCTGAATTATCACCTGTGAACCAACCAAACATTTATTGTTAATGATGAGCAGTCACCACTGTACACATTGCTGTCAACTAAAGTTGAATCATCACCTCGCCAAACTACATTAGTTGAACTTCAGGAGATGGCAAAACCAATGATCAAGGGAAATACAACATTACTAATGCCGTTACAAGATGGATTGCTGAGAATAGTCGGCTGATTAACATTGTCACTAATGAAGGCCTCCAGGACGTTACTCGTGTTGCTAGTGGACATCTGCTAATGACAGAACTGGAAGGCAACGTATATGACAATCAAACTGACGGTCTGTACGAGTAAGGGAGAGAGAAAATAAGTCATGTTATGGCAGCAGTTGAATTTGTACCTTTAATGGGTGGCTATTGTTCATCTGTGGCTAATACTAGCTACCTCGGGGTTACTGGTCATTTCATTGACACAGATTGATATTCTTACTTGTTTGCATAGTGTGTTAAGCAAAATGAAGAACGTCACTATTCAGAAAACTGTACAGAGCACTTTTCATCAGTTGGGAATTTATGACAAAGTAACTACTTTTGGCACAGACAATGCACATAACGTGACAGCTGCTCACCCTGTGCAGTACCCAGCCTTCAGTTGTCTATAAATAAAGCAATTACAGAGTATGGAAATTAAAGCATCCTAGCTAAATGCCGCAAAGTTGTGGGACACATTAAACACAGTCCTGCGAACAGTGTTGAGTTGACAATGCAAGAGGTGCAACTGTATCGGCGACAGGAGAAGTTAATTCAGGACGTTACCAAGTTGGAATTCATCTCTTCAGATGATCGAACAACTTCTAAAGAACAAAGAAGCTGTGCTGAAAACTCTAGCACAGCCTAGCCAGAAACACAGGCTCACTCTACCATCGGAGAAAGAGTGAGAGAAACTGCATCTGGTACAAAAAGTTCTTAATCCCTGTTGGTCCACTACAGAATTAATGGGCGGAGAGCAGTACGACTCCTGCAAAATGACACTACCATTTCAACTTCAAGGTGGCAGAGGGTAGGAAATATCTGATAATGACCTTGCTAGCATCCTGTGTTTCAAAGATGCATTTTTGGTGGATCTAGAGCAGCACAAGCTGAACCTCAAACTTTTGTGGTTAGGAATTGCGACTGCACTAAACCCACATTTCAAAAATATTAAATGCTTGCGAAAGGACATAAGACACATGGTTTGGCAAGAGCTAGACGTTCTTGTGGAAAATGCTGATCAAAAAAGGAGAAGATGATGATCATGATAATCATCAACCAGAAGAACCAACATTCATAAAGTGAATGCGAATGCACGAACTTTCATCAGACTCTGGAAGATGAGCCACTAATGTCTCTCTCCTCTTCTGAGAAAGCAGTTACTGACCAATACAGACTTGAAAAACAAACTGATGTTGACTCCGATCCATTGCAGTGGTGGAAGCTACACAAGGACGATCATCGGTTAGCCAGAAAATATTCAGCACCCCCATCCACTACTATCCCTTGTGAATGCTTGTTTTTGGTACCTGTATATGTTGTCAATAAAAAAAAAAAAAAGAGCACCCCTTGAACCAACCAATGTAAATAAACTGGTTTGCTTAAGCAATTTGTCTGAAAATTAAAGTCAAAACATCAATGTCTTGTTTTTTTTGTTACTGTTGTTTTGTCTTCTCGTTTTTTATTTACTCTCAGTTTACATCACAGTGCTAGATTAATATGCTTGAAGGAAAGTATGTTGATTGATATGCAGTTAATTTCCATTAAAAATTTCATGTTGATTGATATGCAGTTAATTTCCATTAAAAATTTCAATCTCACAATTAATTGTGATTAAATGCTTAATAGAACAGCAGCCCTACTTTTAAGGAGTGTTTGAACAGGAAAAACCTAGGGATTAGTCTGATGTCCAGGGGGGAGGGAATTCCAAGACTTTAATACCGAGTTTTCCCCAAGTATCTTAAGAGGACATTCTGTACAAAGTCATACACCTGAGGCATAATTGATTACTACAGCCTTTGTTTTGCTTTGTTTACTTTACATTCTGCTATATTAGTAAAATATTTCAATTTATCAAATATATTTTTATATCATGTTCAGGGTTAGTAGCAATATTATATCATCTGCAAAAAATGCATTTTCTCAACACCATTTATGTTTCTAAACATAGTAATTAACAGAGATAAGAGTGGACACCCCTGCCTAGTTCCTCTTGCATGACTAAACACTTCGAACAGCTGACCACCACACTTCACCCTAGCTTGAGTTCTACTCTACTCAAATATTAGTGCTGTCTACTTCTGTGGGAAACCAAATTACTCAAGAGATTCCTTCATAAACTCAAAACTCACTCTGTAAAAACACCTTCTCAGCAACTAGCCCTTTTAAACAATAAGTTATTATTGTCAAAGGCATACTTTTGTACCATAAGGTTTGTATTAATATTGCCAATTGTTTGCCTACCTTCTACAAACAGACTGTTCCAGGTCTATTTTTAGTGTCAGTACCTTTGCTATTCTTTCATTAACACTTAGCAATATTTATTCAGAACTGAAATGGAGCTTTACGACCCTGGATCAAGAGCATCTTTCCCCTCCTTTGGTGTAACTACCACAACTGCTTCCAAGGAATCATCCCCCACATAGAAAAGTATTATTAAAAAGTACTAGCCTAATTTTATCATCTCTATTACAACATTTTCTATACTTCCATTTGAATTCCATTGTTTTCAGCTGAATTCCTGTACTTTGTATTTCTTATTCTTTCCTGAATTTTAAAGTTTATTTTTGATATTAATACCCCTCTTTTTGTTTCAGTTTGCTAAGGAAGTTTTAATTGTTGCAACATGTTCTCTTTTCTTATATGTTCCTCTCAACCTCTGCATCCTGTCCATAAAAAATACTGTAACACTTTCAGTGTATTCATAGTTCTCATGATTCTATCTTACTCTCATAATTCCTGAATTTAGTTAACATCCTTTTGTTGCCTCAAACACTGAAACAGCAATTTGGTTGTTCGATGTTTAATGTCAAAAATAGCCATTTTAAAACCATTACACTGTATTCAGTCACATTTTCTAAATAAACCTGCATAGAAATTCTGACTTCTTTCACTTGTTGTTACACTTACTCTCTTTTGCTTCTGTAAATCCCTTACTCTATTCCTTCTAGATACCTTTTCTAGCCAATATTCCATTATCTCATTGGATTCCACTGCAACCTCATTTCTAAACTTTAATGTACAATTACTGCAACCTCCTGCAAGCTTACTACTACTCGTATTCACACATATAACATTTCACTTGAGGTTTGATTTTTGGTCATTAGATATCTTGCATTTCAGGAGAAATGATGAAACGTGCTACAGTTGGTGACTATCGTCTTCAATTTCCTTACAAATCTTAAATTGTATAGGTGTCCTGTTTCACACCATCACTGGATGGGTTTATGGAGTTCACACCATGTTACTGTACTTTTTCAATGTGAAACAATCTACTTCTCACACAAACCAGAAATAACTGCAGAGACAAACAAATAAAAACAGTAACCATGAAACATACTGCAAACTTCTGAATTGCAACAGGTAATGAATTGATTTAGCACTTTCGTATAAAAATTATGTAGATTTCATAAGAATGAAATCTCACTGCACTCACAGAATTAAACAGCAAACATAGTAAAATAAACTGACCAATAAGCAACGCCAATCAATAAAATTGTACAGACACAATTAAAACTACAAAAACAATGCATTAAAAAGCATCAACTCTATTCTAAACAATGTTGCATCAAAGTGGATAAATGAGTACATTAACTCTTTATTAAAGTCCAAACAAAAACTATCGTGCATTAATACATTTCTTCCCAACACCCTCCCCTGGGATTTTTTTAACCTTTCTAGACCATCAAATTTAAAGATTTGAAAACTATCACACACAGGGGAATGTTTAGACAATGCATTTCTACAATTTACTTTTCAACTATCCGTCATTTGCTCCCCAGTTCTTTCACACAAAGTTCTAATAATTTTCACTATATAAAAAGTCAGTGTAGGTAGTACATAGAGCAACATATACTAACCTCTAGTGTAACAAATACCAAACGGTTTGACTCTGAAATTATTAATCATAAAACAATCCCTTTCAAATAAAAACCTGGAATCACATTTATACCCTCCTGTTCTCAGTTATACAGCACATTAAGGCAACTTGTACCTTCTAACAAACTTTCCATTTTCGCCCTCTCCTGTATGCAATAAAAAGGCAGGTACCCATCTTCTCAAACATTAGAATCACTAGAAAAACAATACCCAAATTCCTTTAAATGACTCGGCAAATCTTACGACGTTTATTACAGTATGTCAATCCACAAATCCACTGAAGTTAACATTAACCTTATTCACCTTTGTTAATATAACTGATTGTTCCTGCTTCCCAATAAGTCGGTAATAAAATCTTTTTTTTTTTTCATTTCATGACCACCTCATCATGTAGGTTTCTCAAAACTAAAAGGGTAGTCTGGACTAAAAACACATACATTTCAATTTATTCACTTCAAAAATAAAACCACCACTAGTGACCATCTGTGCCAAACTAACCACTTCCGCTTTAAATACACTTTTTCTTGGTGCATTGGGACACTATTAAAATGAAGTAATGAGTTAAAAGTATGCAGACTTGCGATAAACATTAGACTCAAATCTGTCCACACTCTAACAGTTACATCCAAATAATTAATTTGCTTACTATCATAAGGATATGTAAACTTCAAAATGTTAGTGATTCAGAAAAAAAATATCAATAGTCGACAAATAATTTTAAGTTTATTAAGGATGCTTCCACACAATACAAATGCTGTCAAGGAATTGATAGTAGGAATTCCAACTTCTATAACTAGATGAAAACACGAACTGTAATAAAACACCACATTAGCAAACAATGTGTCACAAGTTGTGCCCTTGGCAAAAAAAAAAAGAACTTAAGCTCTTACCATAATGTTCCTTCTGTGTTATTCACTCTTGACTGATGGATTCACTTCCAAACCCTTGGAACCGACTTGGCCATTACACAAAGCTCGGCCAGCCAAAAACTCTCAAGCTAAGGCTCTACCCATACTGCCTCTCTTCCCATTACCTCAGATCGAGTTTGCCTACTAAGAAAAATCTGGAAGCTCTGACTGAGGAACAACCCTATGACAAAACCCCAGTACTAGTTCTGAACCTCCTGGAGTCTCTCGGAGGGGGCAGGAGGGTGGGTTGTCAAGAATGAATGAAGACTGACAACACAGATAGAATGTTATAGTAAGAACAGAACTTCTTTATCTGATGTTGTCAATCTTCATTCATTCTTGCCTAATGGGACAGAGTCCCCAGCTACTTTAGATCCTGGGTGGCCCTAGAGAAGGATACTCCTGAGCACCACAAAGTCAAAGGATGCTCTTCCCCTGGAGACCATGTCCAATTTGTAATGAGCGATAAAGGTATGTGGGGTAGCCCAAGTTGCAGCTGTGCATGTGCCTTCCATAGAAGCTCTGGAATGGAAGCCAGCTGAAGTGGAAACAGATCTTGTCGAATGAGCTCTAACTTTTGTTGGTAGTTTGAGTTTATTCTGGTTATATATAAAAGTAATGCAGTCTCAGCCATTTTGACAAGGTGACCTTTGATACGGGTTTGCCCAATCTGGCATCTGAAAAGGATCAAAACAGTTGATATGATTTTCTAGAAGATTTGTTCTGTTCAAGTAAAAACGTAATTGTCTGTGGACACCGAACATATGCAAGCAGTACTCTCCTTTGTTTGGAAAATTTGGACAGAAAACTGCCAAGTCTATGATGTGGTTGATACTAGACTCTGATACAACTTTTGGAAGGAAGGATGTTCTGGTTCGGAGTGATATTCTTTCTTTATGGAAGATTACATATGGATGATTCACACACAAAATCTGCAACTCTGAAATTCTCCTAGCAGACATGATAGCTACTAGGAAGAGGGTCTTCCAAGATACAAACTTGATGTCACAAGTGGCTGCTAGCTCGAAGAGCTGACAAACTAGGTATTGTAAAACTAAGGTCAAATCCCAAGGAGCTACTGGATCTTTAAAAGGGGGGTTTAAATGCAAAGTGCCTTTAAGAAAACTTTGAGCAGGTGATGAAACATCAATGAATGATCATCAAAACAGTTATGAAAATTCGAAATGGCAGCTAGATGATCCTTAACTGCAGAAGTTGAGGCTACCAATTGAAATAAGGTGGCTAAGTATTCCAGAACCTTATCAACTGGTGCCAAGAAAGGATCAATGCCAGTTGTACACGTCCAAACAGGAATCTTTTACTTTTGTTTACGGAAATTTTTCTGGTGGACAGTTTATGGGAAGCCAGAAGTGTCTTCTGCACTGGGGAGGACAAGTTGTTCTGCCTGGCAAATACTGGAATTGGAAAAACCAAGACGTCAGCTTGAGATGTTGAAGGTTGGGATGCAGTAAGCCCTGAGGATGAGACAGCAGGTCTGGAGTTGGATCCAGAGACCACGGGCTGTGAACTAGGCGAGGCCAAAGAAATGGAAACCAGACTTGATTGGGCCGGTAATGTGCAATGAGAATCACTCTGCTTCTCAGCCGCTGGGCTTTCCTCAGAAACTGGGGAATTAGTGGAACTGGGGGAAAGGCATACAGAAGTCCCAGGGGCCAATCGTGAAAAAGTGCATCTCTTGGGATCTTCCCGAGAGGGGGAACTGGGACAAAGTAGCTGCTGCATTTGTGGTTTGGGTTGCCACCTTTTAACTGGGCCAAAGTGGGACATGGGGGTGTGGCCAATATGACACTGGTCATACCCTCTACCATGACATCACCACAGGAGTGGTGAAGGAGATGCTGTTATGGTTACGACGGATGGCCAGAGTAGCTGGCTAGCTGGCTGCTGGAGTGGCTGGTTGGCTGGCTGCTGGAGTGGCTAGCTGGTTGGTGGGAGTAGCAGCTGGAAGGATGAATGAATGGATAGACGGCTGCATGAATGGGTGGCTGGCTGCATGAATGGATGGATGGCTGCATGAATGGCTGGATGGCTGCATGAATGGCTGGATGGCTGCATGAATGAATGAATGGCTGGCTGGCTGAATGGATGGATGGCTGGAAGAATGGCTGACTGGCTGGACGAACGGATGGATTGCTGGCACATTAGAAAAAAAAAATCTTGGTCATTGTTTTAGCGGTTGTAGAAGAGCTTAAAACAAAGCCCTACTACAGCCACGATCTTTGCAGGGCTCTTCCTGCCCCAATCCCTACCACTTTCATAAATTGCAGCACGAATTAAAGCACCCGGACCCAACAGGCAGCAGCTTTGCCTGAAGGTCTGGGTTAGTGACGTCACTGAATTGCCGTGGAAAGGCCGGAAGTAATTGCGGCTTTTCCACGGCAATTCAGTGCGAATGAAAAGTGGGACTTTTCAAGTCCTACTACTTTGCACAGCAGGCAACAGGATGAGGCAGCTCAACCTGTAAGTGTCCCACTGACAACGGGACAGGTGGCAACCTTATTTGTGGTTTATGGGAGAGGCGAACAGATCGCAGCAAGGCTGACCCCATCGGTGAAAGATCCTAATCTCTACGTTGGGATTGCGAGACCACTCATGAAGCAGAAGGATACACCTGCTCAGTTTGTCCGCAGTCACATTGGGAGTTCCCCAGGATACGCATTGCTATCAGAAAGCGGTTGGAGGAGATTGCCCATTGCCAAACTCTTAGGGCTTCCAGACATAGGTGGTATCTGGTTTCCCCTCACTTGTTGATTCACCACACTACAGACACATCTGATTGGATAGCAACTGTCCCTGAAGGAAAGGCAGACTGAAATGCTTGCAAAGCTAAAAGCACTGCCCTCAGTTCTAGGACACTGATGTGCAAACTGGCCTCTTGTGGGGACCAAGCGCCTTAGACAGTCTTTCCCAGAAAATGTCCCCCCACCCTATCTGGGAAGAGTCTGCGTTCATTAAAGCCTTGGGCCGAGAGGGGAAAAAGGACGACTCCATAAATTTTCTTCTGGCTTCATCCACCAAGATAAATCCTTTTTGCAGTGATTTGTTATCAAGACTGGATGGGACATGGGGTGCGTCAGAAGTGACCATTGTGACGCCAAGAGCCATTGAAGCAGCCTCTTGTGATATCTCGCTAGGGGAACTAATACTGTTGCTGCCATGGATCAGAGAAGTTGTAGTACCAAACAAGCAGGAACTTTGTCTTGGGAGAGGATGATTTGTAGTTGAGATCTTAGCCTTAACAACCTGTGATGAGGAAGGAAGCCACACAGGATATTGTACTTACTCTTGCCCCGATAAATTCCAGATCCTGTGGGGGAAACTGCTGTGATTTTTCTTTGTTGACTGAAATGCCTAAAGTTTTGGCAAGATGTAGAACAAAGTCTATGGTGCAAAGCAGTCTATGGCTGGAGGGAGCAGTGAGGAGTCAGTCATCTAGACATGGAAACACATGGAATCCCTGCAGTCTCAAATGAGCTGCTATGACTGTCATGCATTTGGTGAACACCCCGGGGGCTGTGGTGAAGCCGAAGGGCAGTGCTCGAAACTGGTAATGACTGGCTCCTAGCTGGAAGCAGAGATATCTTTTGGAGCGCTTGTCCATCTTTATGTGGTAATGCACATTTTAAAGATCTATAGTGCACATCCAATCTTCCTTCTCTAGGAAGGGAAGGATAGACTGAACCATGACCATCCGGAATTTTGTCTGTTGCTCAAATTTGTTCAATAGGCCACGATGCAAGATTGGCCTCCAGTCTGAAAGCTCAGTTACTGGATCCTTTTGGAGTCTAGTAAAGTGTGCCAAGGAGTTCAAGAACCAAATAGCAAAGGTCGTTGAAGCAAAGACCCACTTCCCGAATCTGTCCATCATCAGGGATTCTCGGTTTGGAGAATGGACAGTTTAACTCTCTTGACAGAGTTCCTTTTTGGTGACCGCCACCACCATCATGGCAGCCACTAGCAGACCCTTAGACCAATGGGGCTGATCCTCTGGGGCTGAAAGAATCTTTTCCGGTCTCTGGGGAATAGGCTCTATGATGTCAGGAGCCTCCCATGCATGCTGAATGATCAACCTGATTAGTTCGTCAACAGGCAGGGTCACCCAAGAAGTATACTGATCGGCATGAAAAGCTTGCAAGAAAACAGATTCCTCAGAGGATGGGTTTGAGGCTTCCAATCACCCCTCTTTTTTAAATTTTTCCAGGATGCCTCCAAAAGAGCCATCTTCAGAGGGTGATGGTGGGGACCCTTCCCCTCCATCGTAATCTGTATACTCAGTGACAGATTCTTCTGGAGAATCCAGGTGCTTCCTCTTGCATGATCTCTTGTGGGGTGGCTCCTCAGGGGGAAGTTCTGAGGAGGACTCCGAATAAGGGGGACCCTGAACTCTGGTACCTTGCTGCTTTTGTTCCAGCTCGCTGTCCAGACATAGCAGATTGTGGGAGCTGCGAACCAGAGGGAGCAAAAATATGGCACTCGATGGGGATGGAACCAACTGGGAACCTGCTGAGACTAAAGCTCTCTCCATAATCTGAAAGGCAGGCCTGCCTGAAGAGGGATGGGAGACCAGAACAGAGAAAGACAACCCTGGAACAGAGGTCACACCCCGCTCCGAAGAGCTGCCCCTTCACAGCAGGAGCAGAGAGAGGACTTGACACTACCATGGCACAAAGAGCCACAGACAGCTCTAAAGAAAAAGTTGGAGCCGATCCAAGGATCCCGGAACCGGCAGCCAAATCACGGTCATGTGGGAATGATGGTTTCGAAGGAGCTGAAGACCACAGAGTAGATTCTGGCACAGAGGCGAGATCCATTGTCGGCAATGAGGCAGTTGGCACCGGGAACATCGAAGCTATGGGCTCCAAGCCCTGGGGGGAGGTTGAAGGAGGAATATATATATATATATATATATATATATATATATATCTATATATATATATATATATATATATATATATATATATATATATATATATATATATATATATATATATATATATGAGTCGTGGGAAGAGTATGCCTCTGCTCCAGAAGGGAGGGAGGTCCAAAAGGGTGCAGGGATGCCTCTGGCTGTCAAGAGTTAATTCACTAATCTGAATGCATCCTATTCGGACAGAATCCTGGAGGAATGAGTTGAAATTCCCAAAGGAGATTCAGGTCTTTCCACAAAGGGACTCAGCTACTGACCCAAAAAGGGGTCTATTGATGGGGAATATCTAGTCCGGGGGGGGTACTTATAACATCGACCTTCAGGACCATGGTCTGCTGAATAGAGGGAGAAAATGGAACCAAATGAGTTGGTTTAACAATTGTCGGTGCCAGAGAGGTCATCGGCGCAGAAGATGTGGTCAGTCTGAAGTGGTTTGTGTAAGATCAACAGTAAACGGCACAGATACTGATTCGGTTCCGAAGAAACAGAACCTGGGATTTTTGAGATTTGGAGTCCTGTACCTTAGGGGAAGATCGTACCAAATGACGGAGGTTTTTTTTTTTTGCCTCAGACTTCGGAGATTCTGAAGTCTCCATCTCAGAAAGAGCTTCATCAAAGGGACACATCAATAAGCCTTTGAGCATTAACTTATTTTATCTCTCCGTCTGAGTTCAGGCACTAAAGCCCTTACAGATATCACAAGGAGGTTCAACTTCTGGATGAGGGATACCCAGACAACAGATGCAAGAAAGATGACCATCGGAATTGGGCATCTTTCTGCCACAGTCCTTACAGTGTTTGAACTCGAAGGTTCCTTTTTGTTTCTCTGCCATGTCCAGTCAAAATACACCGTACGCACACACACAGACACACACACACTCTTAGTGAAAAAGGGGAAAGAATATAGTTTAGAAAAGTAAACCCCCCCTTTTTTTTAATATATATTGTACATCAATTATGATATATATATATATATATATATATATATATATATAGAATACCCACATGGGTAAAGGAGGGAAAGAAGCAGGAGAAAAAATACCAGCAATGGTATTGAAAGGTTACCAACAGTAAGATTGAAGGAAAGGCCTAATATCAGCAATGGTAAAGGAGAAATACCCTGAGGTAAAACAACGGGGGTAGAAAGCTTCAAAGAGTTCACTCACATGAAAAAAGACTTAAATGACGGTAGGTATTAAAGTGCAATAGTATAATTAGGCAAATAATAAATTTTTTAAGCACTAAGCTGAGAGCATTAGCTAATGCATCCAATTTTCTATGCGGCAAACGAGATCTGAAGTAATGAGAAGAGAGGCAGTGTGGGTAGAACCTTAGCTCGAGACGTTTTGGCTGGTGTAAACTTTGTATAACGGCCGAGTCGGTTCCGAGTGTTTGGAACTGAACCCATCAGACAAGAATGAATGAAAATTGACATTAGATCCACTTTTTTGTTTACATTTACCACTGAAACAATAAAAATTACTAGTTAAAACGAACTCCATAAGAAATGGTAAATTAATAACCCTGCTGTCAAGAAGCTCACATTTCAAAAGCATTTCTGAAAATCATTCTAAACCCAGATAACGGAGAATAACAGAATAGCTTGACAAGATCAATGGTGACAAAAATAATCTCTGTTGTAAACAAATCAGGGGAATTCAAGTGCCATGCATATCTTAAATAGTTATGCTTACCCAAAAACTGTTTCAATTTATTTTGTCTATTACACAACTACTGGATGAGTTTTTAACCCCCCCCCATGAATTAAGGTTTACTTCTCTAAGCCTTAACTCTGACCACAGAAGAATGTCTAGCTGTTTACAAAAAAGCTCTGATGCAGCCAGGACAGAACCTAAGGTTACAGATTCCAAGGCTATTATTGCTTGAATGTTTCCAAAAGATAACTAGCCCAATTTTTAACTTCTCTGGCAAAAACAGAATCTCTCACCAACTTATTTCTTTAACTTGCCAATAGCAAGCAGGTTATAAAGCTGTGAAAACTGCTCCAGTGTTCCTAGACATTCACATACTGTTATCCACCTGTTTTCAGTTAGAATACATTTCAGTTTTGATAGTTATTCATTTCTATGCCTGATGCATACTATTTAACTCTTCCCCAATTACTTAAGTCTTGGATGTCGCAGCTAATTTTGAAATGTCAAGCTTGTTAAGTACTGTACCAAGATAAGCCATTCCCTCAGTTTCTTCCCCTTGTATTACATCATAACTTTCCAATAACTGACGTTTACTGCTCTTTGCCCCGGCACTAACTACAGCAGTAGATAAAAATGCTTTCATGAAGCACTGGTGCAGCTGTCACCAAGTCTAAAGCTATAGTCACCAGGGCTAACTTCATGCATTACTGTCTAAATATCTCCATCATATATATTAGTTTCATTTTTCATTAATTATTTTTATTCTTCTACCTTACGCCCTTCCTTCAAAAGTCACAGAACTTTCACCGGAAGCAAAACAGCATAGCTTACAGTTTCAAATAAAACAGAACTTTTGGCAGACAGCATGCAATAGCCCCACATCCTATTGTGTATGAACTCATTTTTAAACGAGATCTGAAATATCAGACACATTGTCTACATTTATATTAATAAAAATGTTTTTTCACCAGCATGTACTGATTTCAGTTTTCTCAAAATAGGATTTAGAATAAGCTTACATTTTTGTTATACAAAACATCCTTGATCGTTATAAAGATATATCCATACATTTCAGCTTCTGTCCTCACTGTGTTTACAGTGCTTTGCTTTTACGGACTTTCACACTTTTTTTTTTTTTTAATGGTTTTATCTCCTCAGTTTTTATCCATCCTTTTCTTTTGAAAAACAGGAAAGGGCTTTGCAGGAAATCTATGTTAAAGTACCCACAGTTTACTTTTCAGCATTTGTTAATTGGTTACCCATTCCTTCATTAACTTCTCCTGGCTCCAATTCAGCTCATCACTTACCTGTTGATAACCACTGTACGTTTTTAATCCCACCGGGTAGAAAATTCCAAGAGATGCATAAAACAATCATTTGAATAAAGTTTTACTTCTCTCCATATTCTTACAGAAGGAAAAAATGCATTTCTGTTACTTTGTGTTTGTAGTGAAGTTATTATCCCAAGATACCTGTATCTCCATTTTATTAAGTAGATCCCTTCCTCCCAAGACGCACATAGTTTGTCCTTTTAACTAATATGCCTGCAGCTTAATCATAGGTCTCAGGTGCTTTCTCAATCTTAGTTTAGGAACATTCACGCTATGTGCTTGTTCTAGTTTAGTATCCGCAACAGGAAGACAAGTCCAAGAACGGAAACATTTTGTCAAAATCCTTACAGCCTTTTCTTTTGATTTGTTCTTGTACTGCTGTAAACCTCTTATTACTGCTCCCTTGAGATCTATTTTCAAGTTTAATCACTTTCTGTACATTTGTTCATATTTTACTTGTTGATTCATTTCATCTTTTTATCCCCTTTCAAGTAGTCTGCATACTATTTATTTTATCTCAGTGTCTGGTTAAAACGCCTTCTACTCCCTGCAGCCTTCTGTTGGTTTCTATGTAATCTAACAAGGAGTCAGATATCTTAAAAATCTCAGAGTGCATTTACTCAACCTTATTCTCTAGGGTGACTGAAGGAATTTCTCCTTCAGCTGCCACTACCATCTGCTTTTCCCACATCTTCACCAGAGTGCTGTCAGTACCTTTCCATGTTTTCACAGTCCTCCCCTTTAATTGCATTTTCTCTCTTCTTTGTTGACCTTCCACACTTCAATATCAATTTCTGTTAGCGGTTAATAGAAATTTGCAGGCCTTTGCTGTTTTTAATGACTGTCAACCCAAAGCTCTGTTTTTAGTTGTTCATACTACTACCACCATCTTGGAACCCCATGTACATAATTTGGAGCTTTGTCTACACGTTTATCTAACATAATGTAATAAATTAATTTTCTGAGTACATTTTCTTTTAGTGGAGCCTTTACTGTTCAAGGTGGCTTGAGTATCCTTTTGTACTGACGAAGCACACATTTTCAGATTACTGGTCAACATCTACAACTGCCTGACACCCCCCCCCCTCTCCCCTTACTCTTGCCCTCTGACTTCAGCTTGATCACCAAAAGAATGCAACTTCTCTAGCTTCCTTCCAGTTCCACCTCTAATTCTAACCCCTTAGTCAATACCCATAGGACGCAGCTATTTATCAGCTAAACTTTACTTTGCTCTTTACATCTCTACTCTTACTATACTTACAACTACTTACACTTCCTGCTTTTCTTACTTAAGCTGTTATCCAATTTCCCATCTCTGTCTCTTGCCCTGTTAATATACTCCCTACTATGTCTAATCTTTGCTCTCTTTGTTGCTATACCACCTACTGTGGCTTACTTGCTCACAATCAACTGTATAAAGCAAAAAATGCAACCCCTACTAACAATGCTCACCATTATGTAATGCCTCAACCTAAAACTCTAAAAGATGTGTTCAGTCTATGTTGTTGTTGTGTCTTTCTGCTTTTCCCGGTTAGGAGTCGCCACAGCGGAACTCCAGTCCGTTGATGACTGGCAGTAGATTTTTACGTGCCGAGTTGCCAGCCCTGACGCACAACCTTCAATGAAGGTACGCCCATTCATGCATGTCTCCACACAGTAGACGCTCTTAGCTGAGAATCGAATCGGACAGCGTCTTACTGTGAGGCGACAACACTACCGCAGCACCACAATATGTTAAATCTTAAGCTTTAATGTTATGTTACTAGTCAATGTTAAGTTTGGCACTATTTATGTAAATTTGAATGCTTCTGTATACACCTTATATTTTGCTTAAAATTTAACTGTGGAGCTTTTCTCCCTGAACCTCCAATAAAAATGGACATACATCCCATCGGACTTCCCTGGTCAACAAATGTAAAAATAAATAAATATATGCCATGCAAACTTTCGGTAGCTAGGTATTGACACTTAGAACTATACACTGCCATGCACTACAGGAGCCATGAGAAGTGGGTGGCCAACTTGCTTTCTTGTGCAGGAGCAAACAGTTTTAATCTACAATTAATGTCTATGATTTCAGACATTTACAACTGCAAGCAATATTCAATGAATGGAATGTGTGTACACAAACACATTTAAAGCACAGATATGCATGAATGATCAAAAGAAACCTATTTCAACAAACTAAATCAAGAACACAAAATAAACACAAGTCTGTAGTAATGCAATCAAACTAGCAACACATGATGCACTTGGACATATTTTGGCATCGCTATCTAATCTTCATAGAAGTAAAACGTGGCTTATGCTCCAAAACATTTGGCTTAGAGGAAGATTGTCCATCAAAGTTAAGGATATAAACAAGGAATAAAAAGGTCCCTAGATACAAAGAGGAAAATGTATTTAAAAACAGTTAAGAAGACAACCTTTAAGGTATTGTGTTGTGAGACAGAAATGAAAGCAGTTATCTATCCCATAAAACTTTAAAAAGATCAGCAGCCCAAGATATTTGGCGGCTAGCTACAAAGTACTGTGGAGTTTGTGTCATTACCCTAACTTTACAAGATCCAATACATCTCCTGGACTTCTGCTATAAGTGAGACTTGAAATACTCTTATAAAAAGAAAAAACTTACTTCTTTTCTTCTGCCAAAAGATATTCAGTTTCTTCATGCGAAAAGTAGTTCCATGTATCTTAGCACGGTTTGCTGAAGCCTAGAGAAACACAAATGTACTTCTTGAGACACAGACTGCACAAGACAAAAACCTCAAAAACACGATAAATGTACAGTAACCTCCCACAGATATCTCTGGAATAATTCTGTTTATATGCACAATATGAAAAATTAACTTGCCAGACAGATTCTGTTTAACTGCCATAATAAAGGGTTTACATCAATGGCAAGAAAAAAGAAACATAGGGTCTTCTAAGTATTTTAAGCTAGTAAAAAAAAATGAGATTTGAAGGTCACATGACTGCCTGTATCACATTACTTTAGGACACAGGTTTGTCCAATGAACAGAAATCTTTTACAAAAAGTTGAATTTACCATAGTGCCCAACTGGGCACTATTCTTACAAAAACAGTCTAACAAACACTTGATCAAAAGACCCACAACTCCACTGGAAGACTATCACCACATGCTGGTGCAAGAGGTTTCTAAATAAAACAGGAAAGCTAGAAAGACTGAAATAAAGATAAAGGATTAGAAAAAAAGAAGCCCTATTCAACAGCTCAATGCAACCCTAGAAAAGATGGCCAATGGAAGAAGGTATAAAGCAATTCACAACTTAAGAGACTGAACAATACACCAAGTTACCTGACAGCATGAAGATGAGAATGGTTGAGATCAGTCAAAATATGCATTTAGGAAATGGGTATGGATGAGACTACACAAGACAGGAAAAAGTACAGTTTTGTACCTACCATAAATGTAGATGTTCGAAGATCCACATTGCTGCAGTCCTTACACTTGGGGTAGTCCGCTGTCCTCGGTCGGCCCGAATATCAAAGTATAAGGCTGACGTCGGTCAAGGCGCATTTGACTGACATCAGAACGTCAGGGTACAAATGCGCATGACCGACGTCATATCCTCAGTCTTTTCTTGCCCCAGATGTCAGAAGACCCTAAAAATAAAGGTCAAAACCAAAAGACAGCAAACAACCAACCAACCACCCTTGCACTAATTATATGTACAATATATACAATATACACAATATGTACAACCCAACCCACACAACCACCTCTAACTACAGAGGGGAAGGAGGGAGGGTAAATTGGACTGCAGCAATGTGGATCTTCGAACATCTACATTTATGGTAGGTACAAAACTGTACTATGTTCTTCATCTCACATTGCTGCAGTCCTTACACTTGGGTAGAACCCCAAAGCAGAGGTAAGGGAGGATGGCTAACTACAAGGAAGCAGGAGCTGCCAAAATGCCCTGCAAAACAGCAGTGGCAAAACCAGGCCTGGATTTAGAGTAAAGTGGCAGGTGATAATGCCTAGAGAAAGTATGCACTGAACTCCAAGTAGCTGCCTCCAAAATATCCTTGGTTGCCACTCCCCTCAAAAAAGCTGTTGAAGTGGCAGTAGCCCTAGTGGAATGAGGCCTAATCCCAGCTGGAATCTCCTTGCCATGATGGGAATAACAGAAAGCAATGCAAAACCCAATCCACTTAGAAATAGTTTGTTTTGACACAGGCTTGCCCTGAGAACTCAAAGCAAAAGAAACAAACAACTGCTGAGACTGCCTGAACCCTTTAGTTCTGTCCAAATAATAACGCAACTGCCTGTGTACATCTAAAGTGTGCAAAATCTTTTCCCCTTTATTTTGGGGATTTGCATAAAAAGTAGGCAAATGAATAGTTTGGTTTAAAGCCACACTAGAAACCACCTTAGGCATAAAGGAAGGATTAGTGCGTAATGATACCCTATCCTTATGGAAAATCAAGAAAGGCTCAACCGCCATAAGGGCCTGCAATTCAGAAACCCTTCTTGCAGAGGTAATGGCCAACAAAAAGCAGTCTTCCATGACAAATATTTCAACTCAGAAGTAGCTGCAGGCTCAAAAGGTTGTAGAGTGAGTTTCTCCAACACAAAATTGAGATCCCAAGCAGGAGTAGGAGCTCTTGGGGGTCTTATATTCTTTGCCCCTCTAAGAAATTGCTTGAACAAAGGATGAGAAAACAATGGTGGGTCGCAATCATAGTGAGCGAAATTGCTGCAGCATGAACTTTAATAGAAGAGAAAGACAAACCTTTGTCTAGTAACTCAGTAAGATATTGAAGAGCCACACACAAATTAGGCTCAGAAACATCAAAATCTTTTGCTGCACTCCAAAATAAAAATCTCTTCCATTTGTCTGCGTACACTTTTCTTGTACTAGGCCTTCTAGCTTCCAAAATAACATTCAAAACTTGCTGAGGAAGTGGAGGCCCACTATGGTTCAAAACAGAATATGCCAGGCTGTTAGGTGCAGAGAGTGAAGCTTGACATTGAGCAAATGGCTGTCCTCCTGTGACAACAGGTGTGGAATCGAAGGCAAAGGCCATGGAAGCTTCCGTACCAGACTTCTCAGTAATGGGTACCAGTGCTGTCGAGGCCAATCCGGAGCTATTAAAATCATCCTTGGCTTGTCCTGTCTGACCTTTAGAAGTACCTTTGGGAGGAGAGGCAGAGGTGGAAAGGCATACACATGAAGATTGCTCCAATTGAAAGAAAGAGCATCCACTCTCCAAGCTGTGGGATGAAACCTTTTTGTGCAAAACTTTGGCAGCTGATGGTTTAGTGGAGAAGCGAACAGATCTATGTCTGGAGTTCCCCATGACACTGTCAATTTCTGAAATACATGAGGATCCAATTTCCACTCGTGGGGATCCATAATTCGTCTGCTCAACACATCTGCTAAGGAGTTCTGTGCTCCTGGCAGAAACCTTGCCTGAAGATTGAGCTGTAAACTGAGAGCAGTCTCCCACAAAATCATTGCTTGCCTGCATAGTGGATAAGAATCGTTCCCCTTGCTTGTTGATGTACCACATGACAGTTGTGTTGTCTGTTAGAATCAACACCTGCCCTGGAAGAAGTAATTCCTTGAAAGCTATTAATGCAAACTGGACTGCTAACATCTCCTTCATGTTGATATGTAGATGTTGTAGTCTGGCAGGCCACTTGTCTTGTATCCACTTTCCATTTAGATGAGCTCCCAAGCTTTGTCTGAGGCATCTGTCGTTAAAATCTGACTCGCCTCTGGCCGGGTCACAGAGAGTCCCTTGTTTAGGTGACATTCCTGAGCCCACCACAAAAATTCCTTTTGAATGCAAGGTATTATTTGAATGACAGTGTCCAGATCCTGGCAGTGCTGTGTCCATACATTTTGAGATACCATTGTAGCTTCCTCATATGCAGTTTGGCATTGGGAAGCACCAGAATACAAGATGCCATGAACCCTAAGGCTTGAAGGACTGTCCTTGCAGTCAGCCCGGACTGATGAGATAGTTGATGGAAGTAAAGGGATAGACTCTTTTGTTTGTCCGGGGTTAAAAGGCCATCTGGGATGCTGTATTCAGTCTCACACCCAGAAAGCACATGTCCTGAGAGGGTACTAGACTGGACTTTATTTCGCTCACAGAATACCCCAGGCATCTTAGCACTGCTATCACATATTCCAAATGATGAAGAAGCTCTTCCGTCCTTGAGCCAGAATCAGGCAGTCGTCCAAATAAGGATAGATCTGTATTCCTTTTAGCCTGAAGAAAGCTATCACTGGAGCCAGAACTTTCGTGAACACTCTGGGCGCAGTAGATAAGCCAAAGGGCAATGCAGAGAACTGATAGTGAGAAGTCCCAGCTCGAAAACGCAGATACTTCCTGCAACTTAGTCTGATAGGAACATGAAGGTAAGCCTCCTTGAGATCCAAAGTTACCATCCAATGATCTTTGCCCAGCAGAGGTAAAAGCTGCTGCAACGTCAACATTTTGAACTTGGGAATGTCCAGATAAGTGTTTAGGATAGATAAATCCAAAATTGGTCTCCACGTGTTCCCCTTCTTTGGTACTAGGAACAGGCGAGAATAAAATCCTAGGCCCACTTCTGGCATAGGGACCGGCAGTATGGCCCCTATTTGGAGCAACAGAGAAACTTGCTTGTGAGCCTCTATTCTTTGTTGAGGAGGAACGTCTGGCATGCCTTTGAAAGGAGGCAAGGTATGGAAATAAAACCTGTAGCCGTGGTGTATGATATCCAATACCCATCTGTCTTGGGTAATTAAACTCCAATTTTCTTTGAAAAGTGCCAACCTTCCTCCCAAAGGTGCTGCCAGACGAGAAGGCTCTGGCAGCTGAAAAGGTAGGTCATTGGGTCTGTTTACGAAAGGACTGACCCCTGCCCTCACCGAAGACTGTGCAGGAGAACTCCCTGTTCTAGGCCTGAAAGAGCCCTGAGCTCTACCCCTACCACGTCTAGATCTACCCCTAGACTGGGAATCATAAGAAGGATACGCCCACCCCTTAGTAGGCCAATTTCTACTAAACTTTGGAGGCTGGACCTGCAAAAATCTTTAACAGTCTGCATAGACTTAGCCTTGTCTTCCATTTTCTTTAAAACTGCCTCAACAGGAGAACCAAACAACACGTCAGATTGCAAAGGAGCATCTAAAATCCTTGTTTTAACATGGTCAGACAAATTCTGATCCCTCAGCCAGGCGTGCCTGCGAAGAACTGACCCAGTGGCAGCCACCCTAGACGAGGCCTGTACAGCATCAAAACCACATTGCAAAGAATGCTTACCCACCTGTTCAGAAACATGTACTAAATCTTGCAACTCTTTACAATCAATACCTTCTGCCAGAGCATCAACCTTAGCCTTCAATTGTGAAAGGAGATAGTTTTGGTATTTCAACATGTGAAACTGGCAATTCAAAGCCCTCATAGCAAGAGTGGAAGAAGTATAAACTTTCTTTCCCCATCTATCCAAGGCCCTGGCTTCTTTGTCTGCAGGAACCGGATTCTTTACAACAGAAGCCTTAACACCTTTAGGCCCCTGGCTAACAGTTTCTGGGTCTGCCCTAGGACTCTTAAAAAGAAACTTATGAGCTTCAGGCACCCTGTAATACCTATCCGGTTTAACAGGAGCAGGAGGCAAAGAATCAGGATTAAGAGAAGCCTCTGTAAAAACATCTTCCACTACATCCAAAACAGGAGGTATAGCCAAAGGCCTATGCTGGGGTAAAAACAAAAATTCCCCAAGCCTTTTCCTGGAATCAGAGAAGTCCTGACCTTCCCACTTAAAATGCTCCCTCATGGAATGAAGAGTTTCTGAAAAAGAAAAATCCTCAGGAGGAGAAGCAGAAGGAGTAGAATCATCCACATCAGAATCAGAATAAGAAGAGTACTCCTGCAAGTCTTCAGCCGAAGACTCTGAAACATCTGAAGCCTGCTCAAAACTCCCTAGCTCAGGCTCCACCCTAGGTCTCTTATCAGGAGGGGGCAAAGAACCCCTAATCAAAGTAATCAAATCTTCTGCCATTTTAAGCATATGCTTCTTGGGCACAGTTCCAGAAGAACTAGGAGTGACACCAATAGAAATAGAACCTGGCCTGCCCCTGGGAGAAGCCTTTGAAACAGAAGGAGAGGGCCTAGCCACCCTAGGAAGGGAGGGGAGTATAGTAACCTGAGAAGCCCCCTCAGCCTGACCTGCCTCCTGAGAGGCCACATCTTGCAATAATAAAGTCTCACCCTGGGAACACAAAGAAACCTCCGGTGGAGCCACCGGCTCCACCGACACCTCTAAAGAACCGGCGTCCGGTACAGACGGTTCTTCTAGCCTAGGCTTAACTGCTTTGTCCTTGTGCTTCTTCGAAGAAGCGGGCGTCGGAGCATCCGACGGCATTTTATAATTGCACCGCTTCCCAAAGACTAACCTGGCACAATCCAACCTTCTCTTTATAGTGCGTTTATTGAATCTAGCACAAGAGCGACAGCCAACAACGTCGTGCTCAGGCCCTAAGCAAGGAATACACAAAGTATGATAATCTCTATGCGGTATCTGTTTCCCACAAGAAATGCAATTATTGACTTTTTCTGACATCCGGTAAATCACTGAGGCAAGAAAAAACTAAAATATTCCCCAACGGGGTACTTAGCCAACTTTGAACTCGGTCTGAAACTTCGAAATCGAAAAATCTCATAACGCCAACCGGCACTTGCAATGCTGCTTCTGCATCGGACCATGCGGCAAAAAAGACTGAGGATATGACGTCGGTCATGCGCATTTGTACCCTGACGTTCTGATGTCAGTCAAATGCGCCTTGACCGACGTCAGCCTTATACTTTGATATTCGGGCCGACCGAGGACAGCAGACTACCCCAAGTGTAAGGACTGCAGCAATGTGAGATGAAGAACATCTTCTTTAGAGGAAACAGGAAATGAAAAATGATGGACTATGATAATAGACTTTATAGCATCCAGACAATATGTATTCCCATCCTCTCTGGTCTGACAGAAGTGCTACATGAATGGGGGGAGGGGTTGGGAACTATACAACCCTGTCTTAGAAGTTTACTGGAGTTGCACAGCATGAAGAGAACAGTAGCTGACTTGCACAACGGTCATTCCAAGAAGGTACCATGACTCACCACACCTGGAGGACTTTTTTTGGTTCCAAGGTGTATGGAAAGTATTCCATATGATAGGCTGATGAACATCTTGCAGAAGAACAACCAGATGACTTCAGGAAAACTCCTACAACTCCAAAATGATCCATTACTATGACTGTGTCCATAACAAGGTAAAAAAAGTAAGTCCAAAGAATGAGGCGTATCTAGACTTCAGAAAGATATTTGGTAGTGTACTACGCAAAAAAATTCAAGGGTATCGATTGGGGGACCTAAACTGTTGCTATGGGACAGAAGTGGTCTAACTATCCAAATAAAGAAAAGTGGCAAAGTGATAACAAAAGAAGTATGGCAAAAAGAAAATAGTTCTGACAACTGACAAGAAAATAAATGGGGGGACAAAGCTGACATTACATCAATGGAATGCATTACTGGAAATAAGTGTGGGGGAGAAGTTGAACTGAAAAAATAAAAAAGGGAAGGAGGAAGCAAGGGCTGCTGCTGAAAAAAGAATCTGACATGCACCTGTTTCACATAGATGATTCTGGGACCAGAAATACACTGTCAGAAGCAGTGGCAAACAGTATACGGTATCCACAAAATTACTTTCAATCAGGTGACACCTGCTACAGGCAGAATGCGAGCATCCAATTGACCAAATGTGAACACGCTGTATCATGTATTCCCAAGATGTGGTAATTCACAGTTACAACAGTTAAGCTAGAGTTTGCAGAAGTCACCCCCTTCATGTGACTGGGAGAGGCACAACACCCACACAGCAAAAGACATTTTCAAAATACTTTGAAAATTTAGTTGAGCATTATTTTGGTTGATCTACTGCAGTAAAATGGCACTCCATGAAGACTAGTATTTGTAATCATGCAAACCCAGATGTGGTTTAAGGATGTCTGAAGGAAAAAGAAAATGGAATTTGTAGAATATAGAAGGGTGGATGCAATGTCAAAAATGGAACAGCGGTTCTCTTCCACCAGTATCATCACAAGTGTTTTTCATCTATACAATCTGCAAGCATCATGTGCCCTGGAGTCCTTGTGGACAAGTAATAAAGTCATGTTTGTCGATCATACTGCATAATTGAGAGAAGGAAATGCAGCTACTAAAATAACTTAAATGCAAAATCAGGACAAACCTGAGAACCTAATATCTAATGCATTTAATGCACAATTCTATAAACCCATGTGCTTTAACTTTTTTAATTGTGACATTCCAGTAGGTACCTATTATAACAGGCAAAGAACTTTCGTTTTGGTGAGTGAGTAGACAAACTTACAAAATGACCAGAAAAAAAATACTTCTCAAACTGCCATTCTAAAGTACACCACATATGAACACCCTATGTAATAGGGAATAACATATGGAAAATAGCAAACTATGGTATACCTAATTCATAAACCAGTCTCACTCACAAGGAACTGGCTTATTCCCCTCCCCCATTTACAATTTTCATGCCTTCCCCAATGTCCACCATCTGCCATGTACCGGTTCCTCTACTCAATCAGAAAAGGAAAGTAGAGACCAAGGTCACCCACATAACACCAGTCCTACAGTGTGCAGTGAAAGTCTAGGAAATCCATATATAGATGTTAACACGTGCATACCATCTACTGCAGAAAACTGGACGCACTTCTGAATATTTTCTCAATATTTAGTTTAGAACCTCAGGCCTCTACCAAGATAGGGCAAGAAAGCAACCTCTCCCCAATAATAGGGGAGCCACAGGCAGCGCTGCAGAAGTAGATGGATGAAGTCCTGACTGCAACTAAAGTAAGCAGAATTTGATCAAGGAATCTAGCATCTGCTGGGGATGGCAAGAAATGGAGTGGGGTGAAAGGGCTGTGCTCAACTGCCTTTCATTGAAAAGTGGGAGGGAACAAAGTGCACAGATTTCCCCAGTGGAGAATGGAAAAATGTGCCCTGTGTTCATCCTAGCAGCTGGGGCCACTTGCAAACATACATAACTCAAGAAAGCAAATGGCAGTCCTGTTCTGTGCCCCCCTCAAGAATACTCACTAGGCATGCACAGAAACCTAAAGAACTAAACAGCAAAAACATGATGGCTGCCTTAATAACATCTTGCTTTGGCCCAGATAATGGAAATAAAGAGGGTAATTGTCCAAGGGGAGGCAGTCAGCAGACAGCAAGAGGACAAAAAAAGCAGCAGCATCAAAGACACCCATTCTTACCCCAGTGATGCTCTCCCTCCAGTGTCAAGGCCCCTTACCTGAAACTCAGTATCTTGGGTTCCACATAACATTCTATCCCTATGTATCATACAACATGCAAAAATAAGAGCAACACCTTTTCTGCAAATAAATATAATTTGACTAGAAAAGGAAGGGACAGGAAAAGTCCACAAGCATTTGTCCTGGTAAAACAAGTGCTTTAAACTAAAACAAGAACATCCAGTTGTACAAGGGGGTGGGAGAAGATAGCCAGGCCAAGAACATGTAGGGGTACTGATTGCCATATGAAATGGGAAAAAAAAGTTCTACACAAGCTGTCCAAATGTGCCCACCCCCCCACCTACGATAATAACGCATTATTAGGTTGGTATAAAATGCAAAAAAAAAATACTGTTACTTTAAACGCATGTCAATTTACAAGTTTTCATCAAGTCATCACAAATGAAATGCCAGAGAGTGAGGGATAGAAGAGGTCTGTTGTCTGAAGCATCAAAGTGCCCTGTTGTAAGTTCCCTGTCTGATACAATATCCCTCTCAGCTTAATTTAAGAAGAAAAAAAAATTCAGTAACAAGGAACTTGACTAAAACACTAAAAATGCTAGTTTGCAAGATACTGGTGTAGATTCAAAAAATCTGGAACCAGTGCAGAGGGCTTCAAACTACAGGCTCACATGTTTTATTGTCTAACTACTCCAGCAGAAAATTGGGTCCAAGCACTGTCACTAGAAATGGAAATAACAGCAAGTACCATCAGCTATCCATACTAAAAAAAAGGGGGTAGGGACTAGCTGCAGTTCCACTGTCCACTGGCTGTAACTAGAGGTATAACTGTCAATATTCAGGAAATCTTAAGCCAACCTCAATAGCTCTCTCCTTTAGCTTTTCACACAGAAGAGATTTACCACAGCAGAACTACCTTAGAACGCTGCATTCCCCTAGTCAGCAGGTATTTCCACATAAAACATGCCATAGTAGCCTTTAGCTGCAGACAGAGACACCATGTGAACCACTACACTAGGGGTCCCATTGGGACAAAAAAAAAGTTGAAAAGTATTTCCCTTAAAAACTGTCAGTACAGTTTTCAACAACAAATATATTTTCTGTGGGGGCAAAACTTCTACATCCACCCTGTGCACTGACAAAAGTAAACCAACCTGAAGATCAATGAACCTTTGGGCAAAAAGCAAAACCCTAATAGCAACAACTTTACTCAGATCAATGTGCATTTCTACCAAGCACAATTTCTCAAAAGCTGTACAATAGGCTTTTAGTCATAACAGATGTGAAAGCAGTACTGGTGCAGAAATCTTGTCTGGTGGAAGCTAAAGTTGAGTTATGTTCTGTGGTTATATTACAGTACTGGGCAACCAAAAATATGGTTCTGGAGGTGTATTACAAGCAGACACTAGTACTGACGTACCAGTGTATTAAACAGACACTAGTACTATAGTAGAAAAAGAGGACCTACAGCCTTCAAATGCCCAAAAATAATCTGGACAGGCTCATAAAATATTGTATGAAAAGAAGAATGAAAGGCATGCTAAGACGAGTAAAACATCACATGAATTGTACTGTTCCATTTCATTTCTTCGATAGAGTGGGATGGTGAAATTGAAGCTGCTACTCACAGGTTTATAGGAAAGTACTAGACTATCTGCCCTTGCAGGTAAGTTTTAGTCTAGCTAATTTCCTTATACTATCCAGTTTGGTATTACACTGGCCTGACCTACCCCATGGGTCAGTAATTGTTTGCTAGCCATACCACATACAATGAGGGAACCCATGCATGGAATGAAACAACGAGAAGCTGTTTCTGTCCATTAGTAGTCCTAGATTAAATTTTCCAATACCTATCCACAGATCCAAGATGTACTTGAATAAGGACAGGGATGAGCTTTGTTTTACGTGAATGGAGAGTCTATTCCCAAGCAGTGGTATAGTACAGTTTTGTACCTACCATAAATGTAGATGTTCGAGTGTTCACACTGCTGCAGTCATCACACTTGGGTTATCTGCCGTCAGGCGGTCCCGCAGTCGGCCTGAGTTCCAAAGTCTTGGTCCGGTGTCGGTTGCGGTCGCTTCTTCCCTGACGTCAGTGCAACAGGGGTATAAGAGAGGCAGCCGATGCCATTTTCTTCAGTTTTTCTTGCCCCAGATGTCAGGTGCCCCCAAATAGGAAGGCAATACATAATCCTATGTAAACATAAATAAGTAGGAAATAATAGCTACAGCTGTCAGCAAACACAACATATAGAAATACATCATATAGATTGTATATAAACGGAGGTATAGATAAAACCCAGGTATGAAGAGGGGATGGTGGGAGGGTAACCTGGACTGCAGCAGTATGAACACTCGAACATCTACATTTATGGTAGGTACAAAACTGTACTATGTTCATCGTATTACACTGCTGCAGTCATCACACTTGGGCTGAATCCCAAAGCTAAGGCTGGGCGGTTGGTACTAAACAGGGTTAGGAGAGGCTAGTATGCCCTGCAGAACTGCAGTGGCAAAGCCAGCTCTGGTTTTTGAGTATAGAAGTAAGTGGTAGTGCTTGGTAAAGGTGTACACTGAACTCCAAGTTGCAGCCTCCAAAATATCCTTGGTTGGTACCGCCTCTGAGGAAGGCTGCTGAGGTTGCTGTAGCCCTGGTGGAATGGGGCCTAACGTTACCAGGTACAGGTTTCCCATGGTGTGTGTAGCAGAAATGGATACAATGTCCTAGCCATTTTGAAATGGTCTGTTTTGAGATAGCCTTTCCTTGTGAACCTGCAGCATAGGATACAAAGAGTTGGTCAGATTTTCTGAAAGCCTTTGTTTTATCCAAGTAGAAATGTAATTGTCTGTGAATGTACAAAGAGTGAAGGAGCCTTTCCCCTTTATTCTGGGGGTTTGGATAAAAGGTGGGTAAATTAATGGTTTGGTTTAGAGCCACAGTGGATACTACCTTTGGCATAAAGGAAGGGTTAGTTCATAAAGAAACTCTGTCTTGATGAAAAATGATGAAAGGCTCCACTGCCATTAGGGCCGGTAGCTCTGAGACTCTTCGTGCTGAAGTTATTGCCAGCAGCAGGGCAGTTTTCCAGGATAAAAATTGTAAATCGGCTGTAAAAGCTGGTTCGAAAGGTGGTAGAGTAAGCTTTTCCAAAACAAAATTGAGGTCCCAAGTTGCAGTTGGTGCTGTCCGGGGCGGTCTTATATTCTTAGCCCCTCTGAGGTACTGTCTTAGTAATGGATGTGAGGATATAGGAGGATCCGTGTTGTAATGAGCTGAAATAGCTGAAGCGTGGATCTTAATAGATGAAAAGGAAAGGCCTTTGTGCAGCATCTTAGTTAAATATTGCAGTATCTGTGGAATATTTGGGATAAGAGGATTCTGGCCTTTAGCCTGGTTCCAGGCGCAGAATCTTTTCCATTTGTCTGAGTAAGTTTTCTTGGTGCTGAGTCTCCTGGCCTCCAACATGACATCCATAGCAGCTTTAGAGAGGAGTGTTGACTGATTGTTTAGGTTATCTGCCATGCAGCCAGATTTAAAGTCTTGAGCTGACTGTGTAGAATCTGACTGTTTTGCTGAGTCAGCAGGTGAGGAATTTGAGGTAAAATCCACGGAGGGCCTTGAGCCATGTTTCTTAATACTGGATACCAGTGTTGGCGTGGCCAGGCTGCAGCACTGAAAATCATTTGTGGCCTCTCTAGTCTGGCTTTCAGGAGCACCTTTGCCAGAAGGGGCAGTGGAGGGAAGGCATACACTGTTAATGTTTTCCAACTGAATGAGAAGGCGTCCACTTTCCAAGCTAGCGTGTGGTATGTCCTTGGGCAAAATTTCCGTAGTTGGTAGTTTTGGGGGGAGGCAAACAGATCTATGTCTGGGCTCCCCCATTTTTGAGTTATCATTGTGAATACTTGCGGATCTAGTTTCCACTCGTGAGGATCCATGATATTTCTGCTTAGCTCATCTACCAATGTATTTTTCTTTCCTGGCAGGAATTGTGCTTGAAGTTGAACTTGTTAGGTCAGTGCTGTGTTCCACAAGGTCATTGCTTGCCTGCATAGGGGGTAGGAATGTGTGCCCCCTTGTTTATGTACCACATCACTGTGGTGTTGTCCGTCTTTATTAGAGGTTGTCCTGGATGTAGGAGGTCCTTGAAAGCTGTTAGGGCATTTTGCACAGCTAGCATCTCTTTTTGATTGATGTGGAGATGCATTTGATCTGCAGACCATTTGCCCTGAATACACTGTCCTGCCATGTGTGCTCCCCAAGCGTAATCCGATGCATCTGTTGTTACTGTTTGCCTGGCTGTGAGTAAGGCAAAAGGCTGACCCTTGTTGAGGTGACATGCCTGAGCCCACCATAGAAACTTCTGTTGAAGGCAGGGAATGAATGGTATTATTGTTTCCAAGCTGTGGCTGTGTTGAGTTCAAACGCTTTTCAGGTACCATTGTAATTTCCTCACATGCAGTTTGGCATATGGAATTAGTAGTATGCAAGATGCCATGAACCCCAAGGCCTGCAGAAGTTTTCTTGCAGGGAGTTGGGTTTTTCTGGCCATCATTTTGAAATATTGAGTCAGTTGTCTTTGCTTGTCTGGCGTGAGATAAGCCATCTGGGCCGTTGTATTTAAGCTGGCACCCAGGAATATTATCTCTTGTGAGGGCACTAGTTTTTACTTTTTTTCGTTTACTGTGTACCCTAGGCAACTTAGTAGGTTTTTTACAAACGCCAGATGCTCTAAAAGAATGTCCTTGCTTTCTGCTTGAATAAGGCAGTCGTCCAGGTATGGATATATTTGAATTCCTCTTTGTCTGCAGTATGCAATTACTGGTGCCAGGCATTTTGTGAAGACCCTGGACGCAGTAGATAAGCCAAAGGGCAGTGCAGAGAATTGGTAATGAGTTGAACCTGCTATAAATCGGAGGGATCTTCAATTTTGTCTGATAGGGACATGCAGGTATGCCTCCTTGAGGTCCAACGTTACTAGCCAAGCCTTCTTGCCCAGCATGGGAAGAAGCTGCTGTAGTGTGTGCCATCTTGAATTTGGGAACTTCCAGGTATGTGTTTAGAATTGAAAGGTCCAGAATGGGTCTCCAGGCTTTATCCTTTCGGGGAACCAGAAAGAGTCTTGAATAAAATCCTTGTCCTTGCTCCTGTGTAGGTACCTCTTGAATGGCTCTCATGTCCATGAGAGCTGCAATTTGTCTTTGAGCCTCTGCCCATTGATTTGGTGGCAAGTTTGGCATTCCTTTTATCCTTGGTAAAGTGTGAAAGTGGAATCTGTAACCTTGCGATACAATATTTAGAACCCATTTGTCTTTTGTGATGATGTGCCAATTGCCTGCAAAAAGTGCAAGTTTTGCTCCCAAGGGAGCTGTCAAAAGGGATTTGCTTGGCAGTCTGAGGGGTAAGTCATTGTGATTGTCTTCTGAAAGTTTGAGACCGGTCTTCTCCTCCTTCCTGGGTTGTGGCACCCCATTGTCGAGGCTTGTAAGAGCCTTGTGGCCGACCTCTGCCCCTTTGGCGTCTGTATTTGCCCCTCTGTGGTCTGTCAGAAGTTGGAAAGGACCAATTTTTGGTTGGCCAATTCCTGCTGAAACGAGGGGATTGAACCTGCAAAAAATCTTTGACAGTCTGCATAGATTTTGCCTTATCCTCCACTTTCTTTAAAACCTCTTTTGCTTTCACATCAAATAAAACATCCTGCTGTAAAGGTGCATCCAATAACTTTGCTTTAACATGGTCAGGTAAAGTTTGTTCTTTTAACCAAGCATGTCTACGAATGACAGACCCTGTTGACTGCTGCTCTACAAGAAGCTTCCAATGAATCAAATACACATTGCAAAGTATGTTTTCCCACTTGTTCTGCTGCATGCAACAAATCCTGCATTTCCTTGAAATCAGGCTGCTCTGAATGTGTGAGCATTTTTTGTTTTAATTGAGACATCAAATATTGCTGACATTTCAGCATGTGAAACTGGCAATTTAAAGCCCTCATAGCTAAAGTAGCTGAGGTATACACCCTTCTTTCCCCATCTGTCTAGTGCTCTTGAATCCCTTTCGGAGGGTACAGGATTTTTAGCAATAGAGGCCTTAACCCCTTTGGAACCCTGGGAAATGGTTTCTGGGTCAGCAACAAGACTTTTATATAAGAATTTGTGAGAGTCAGGGACTCTGTAGTATCTGTCTGGTTTGGCTGGTGCAGGAGGTAATGAATCTGGGTTAAGGATAGATTCTGAATAAGCATCATCCACACTGTCTAACACAGGAGGGATTGCAAGGGGTCTGTGCTGGGGTAAAAGAAGGAACTCTTGGAGCCTTTTCTTAGAATCAGAATAATCCTGGCCTTCCCAGTGGAAATGTTCCCTCATGGTATGCAAAGTTTTCCCAAAAGAGTAGTCTTCTGGGGGAGATGCTGAAGGGATAGACTCTTCAGCATCAGAGTCTTCATAAGGGGGGGAAAGGAGAATTCCTGGTCCTCAGAAGAAGCTGAGGAAATGGAAACCTGGTCAGACAAAGCGTAGTCCTCCTCTTGTCTAGGCCTTTTGCCAGGAGGGGAATGGAAACCCCTGATTAGGGTAATTAAATCTGCAGCCATTTTAAGCATCTGTTTCTTAGGCATGGGGCCTTGTACTGGAGACTGCTGTGCAAGTTCCTTACTTTTAAAGGAGTTTTCAACTTGGCATAGTATTTTATAGTAAGTGTAGTCGGCCTGAAGACACCTTCAGCAACTGAAAGCCTTTCAACTACATTGGATTCCCCTTCAGCAATGGAGTCAGTAGGACCTAAAGGTAAAAGCTCCCAAAGTCCAGCAATCTCCGCTTGGGAGGCAGCCTGTGGTTCTAAATCAGTGGTCATCAGGGGCTGCGTAGGCACCTCACTGAAACCCGGAGAACCAGCGACTGGCCTAGTAGAGGCCTCGGTATCTGGTTTGGGTCTCGGCTGCCTGTCCTTATCTTTGCGCTTTTTATGCATCCCCGTCATCGGTTGCTCCGACTGCATGATGTAATTAAATTTTCTACCAAAATAATGCTGGGCGAAATCAAACCGACGTTTTAATAGTTCGTTTGTTAAACCTAGCACAAAACCGACAACCTGTGATGTCGTGGTCTGGGCCTAGGCAAGGGATACAATAAGAATGAAAGTCCTTATGAGGTATTTGCTTCCCACACGAAATGCAATTACTAACTTTTTCTGACATCGGACTGAGGCAGGAAATGTTTCCCCAACGGGGTACTTAGCTTTACTGCAGACTTTGGTCTGAAATTCGATTGGAAAATCTCAGGAGTCGGCCGACAGGCACTTGCGAACTGCTTCTGCTTTGGGCACCGCGCGGCAAGAAAGACTGAAGAAAATGGCATCGGCTGCCTCTTTTATACCCCTGTCGCACTGACGTCAGGGAAGAAGCGACCACAACCGACGCCGGACCAAGACTTTGGAACTCAGGCCGACTGCGGGACCGCCTGACGGCAGATAACCCAAGTGTGATGACTGCAGCAGTGTAACACGATGAACATCCTCTGTTACATATACCCACCCCTTCAAACAGTTTTGTTGATGTTGCAGAAAGATCTTTGGCTCAAGTAATTCCAATGCCATTTGATTTGTGGATATGTAGTAGGTTCATCAGTATTTCGTCAGAAGACACCTTGTAGGTCAGACTACACCTCTTAGTAGTCTGTAGGATACCAAGTCTAGTGACAGGGCTTTGAGTTGGCCCATGCAGGACAAATTGTTTATGTCTTGTATCCTTTTAGCAAGCTACATCTGTGGACATTAAAGATGCTGTATGTGTCTGGACAAATATGTGCCAAAAAGGGCATTATACTCAATGACAGACACCTTTTCTCAACCCTTATTAGGCCAATGGTATATCTATACCTAGACACAATCCTTTTACAGAAGGACATTCTTAATGGTTGAAAGTCAAGTCATTGTTCACATAAGCTCCCAAATCCCAAATAAATGAATCAGCTCTTAAGGGCATGCTGTCAATGTGGTAATTCTACAGGGTAGACAACTAACCAAAGGATATGATGATGCATTTTTGGCATTAAATTTCACTCCATGATGCTGGCACCAGTTGTTTGTTAGGGACAAACCTTCCTGCAGGATTACAAAGTCATCTGGGGATTCAAAGACTGCTCCCAGCTTGCAGTTATCTGCAAACTTAGTCAGCCAGAGCCTTTTTGGATTGGCTTATACTTCAAAGTAGATGCCCAACTCGAGAGGTCTCAGCAATGAACCCTGGGGGCCTCCACTACTGACTTGTCTATTTGTGGAGGCAGCTTCCTCTATTTGGATCTCCTGCATCCTACATGTGAGCTAACTGACAACCCAGCAGCTGATGCAGGGGTTTATTCCCAGTTAATTTAGCTTTTCTAATAAGCCTGAGAGGAGGATTATGTCAAAAGCCTTTGTCAGATAAAGATATGCTGTGTGTACCATTTTACCTCCATCCATTACTTTGGTGACCTGAGTAAGCATGAGCTGCCCTTGATGAATTTAAACTGGGATAGGGAACCTCCAAGTACTGGACCCAAGTCTTTACTGATTAGTTTCTAAAAGTCTTTCCATGGCTTTGCGTAGGACGTTAGTCAGACTTGTGGATCTTTAACTGCCCGGAGCTGTGGAAGGTCTTCCCTTATGCAGGGGAATAGCTGTAGCTGTTCTTGATTAGCTTGGTAGAAAACCTTAATGTAGGCTTAGATTGAACAGTGCTGTTGGGAAGGTGGCTACATTTATTTAGATGCGTCCAGAGATATTGTCAAGACCCACAGTGCAGTATTTGTAACATCTGACAGTGCTTTTAGGACTTGGTCATGTGTGATAACCAGAGGTGAGTTGGTTTCAGGTACATCTTGTGGGACAGATGGAGGGGAGAAACGGATAAAGTATGAGCTAAATTTATCATCCAGTAGATCTGCTGCATCTTCAGCCACTGTGTAGGCAATATTGTCCACTATCAGCTCAGTGCATTGTTGCACTGTGCTTCTGAGATTACAAACAACTAAAAAGGTCTTGTGAATGTCTTTGGCTTGGGTGGCTATTTAACTCAAACTTGGCTATGGTGTATTTTATTAAGCTCCTGAGCTGACTGTCTATATCAGTGAAGAGAGCTCTATAATCTGGGAATTACTCTTCTTACTTTTGATCAAAATTCTCTTCCTTTGCTTGCAAAGCTTGCTGATATTATGGTTCTGCCATGGGGGTTTGCATACTGAGTTTACGCTGCAGTTGTTTCTACTGGGTAAAGATGCATCTATGCAGTTGCTTAAATGCTGGCATAGAGTGGTGTTGTATGCTCCTGCATATTTCAGTGGATTTAACTGGGTTTTGTGGGACTTTGAAACTTGCCACTGTATTCCACTGTGGAGTAAGTAGCTTGTCTTAGAGAAATTACTGAAGGTACACTGGGTGGAAGAGGTCTCTGGTTTCAATTTTATTTTTAAGGAGATGCTTTATGGTCAGACATAACATGACAAAGATATGCAAGGGATGACACAATATGCCTCTATATTATTAAGGATAAAATCTAGGATGATGTCTTCCTAGTGGACACACTTACTAATTGTTCCACGGCATTTGTACTGACAATGTCCTGCATGTGCACTACTGGTGATGTAGGTTTACCAGTTTAAAACTGGATGCTTAAGATCACCTAGGAAAATGGTACTGAGTTTAATGCAGAGTGATTCCAGTTTGTGTAAAGAAGTGTACTGGCTTCCCTATGTCATGCAGGGAATTCTACAGCTACCCAATATATGGTCTACAACTTTTCTGATGGTTATTGGACAAAAAAAAAGTTTTAGTGCATCATGCTGCTTTACCAGCAATGATGAGAACCTGTTCTGGATGAAGACTGAGACACCTCTACATTTTTTCCTCCCATGCACAGCAGCTGGTCTAAACAGGTGGAAGGTGTTATAGCCCTGCACAGCTGAGGTGCTCTCCTCTGTTTCAAACCATGTCTCTCAGTCACTACAAAGTTGTCTATGTCCTCCATGGTGAAAAGGGCTTGTAGGGAGTGAAGTTTCTTGTTCAGGCTCCTTGCACTGATCAGTAATACCTTCACATTTTCCTTTGCTTGTTTTATTATGCTGGTAGGTTTATCAGGCTGGCATTGCCCAAAAGAGGTACTATGGGGTTGGACAATGTCTTTGCTGATAACTGGAAACCCTAGAGGGGACACTGTAGGCCATCCCTAGTGAAGCAGCATGGTCTGTCGATTATATCCCTCCCAGGTTGACACATAGTGGACCCACTTCAAATGACACCACTTCAATAATTGTCTTACTTTTAGAATTATTTTTTGTTCATACTGCATCATCATCCTTGGAGAAGGTGTAAATGGAAAAAAAATCAAGTAATACTGCTAACCATTAGAACAACTGCACTGAAAGAATGGCTAGAAGAACTGGGAAAAACAGTAGTGTCCCTTTTACACAGATATGCATGTGTGCCAACAACATTAGCTGGTGGAGCAAGCATACATAGATACAAATAGTCTAGGATGAGAAAATTAAGAAAAACTTAAAACGCAATTTGGTACATGTTACAACAGACCACTACTAGAAGTCAACAGTATCAGTATATACTTTGTAACAAATTTATTAGTAGGAAAAACTTTGTTCGCTCCATTCCCTCTCAAAGACAAGAACACAAAGTCATCAGCATCTTTACTATTAAATTAGCTTCAATAATCCCCATCTATCATATTACACACACATCTCTTCTCAAAGATGCCTCACTGGATATGTGCATTTCAGCTTATTATACAGACCTAAAGTTCACAGGAAAAAGGCCTACATGGTGAAATGCGGTCCAAGACAAGACATCGCTTACCTGCTTCATTGCCCTCTTCACTTCATTCCTCCATCACTTTCACTCCGTATACACAAAAATCAACTTATATTGTTCTACACTCTCATCATGGAACTTCAGAAAATAGAGGAATAGAGGCTTGGCCCCTGAAGACTATGAGCCAAAATTCAAAAATAAATGCAAACAAATTATCTAGTCAAAGTAAAAAATGGTTCTGTACAATGCTCAATGCTATTCTTAAGATAACAGTCTTACTCTCATCAGTTACCCTACAAAGAGAACTGCCCTTTACAGGATTATATTTATGCCATCCCCTCTACCACTATACATGAGGCATCTTTTCCAAGAACTTCCAAAACTTGTGACAACACAAAAGTACAGTTTTGTACCTACCATAAATGTAGATGTCCGAGAGGAATGCATCTGCAGTCCTAACAAATGGGTTGTCCTGCCTCAGGCAGCCCTTCGGTCGGCCGGATTCCAATGTCTGGGTCTGGCCTCGGCTGATGTCGCACTTCACCCGACGTCACTGCTACTGTCGGTTGGGTATAAAGGCATCAGCCGACGCCATTTTCCTCAGTGTTTCTTGCCACAGATGCCAGGTGCCCTCTAGGAAGGCTAAATTTGGATAAATGCAAATGATTCCAAATAGTAGAGAGCAAACAACAAATAAACATGTATGTAAATATATACAAACAAATACACCATAATAGATTCCCCCAGCTAGCTACAAGATGGGCAAATACCCTAGGAGTACCACAGAGGGGAAGGAGGGCGGGTAATCCTGACTGCAGATGCATTCCTCTCGGACATCTACATTTATGGTAGGTACAAAACTGTACTATGTCCTTCAAGGATGCATCTGCAGTCCTAACAAATGGGTAGAATACCATAGCCAAACTGGGGGAGGAGGCACTAAGAAGATTATGGTGTAGTTAAGATCCCTTGCAAAACAGCAGTGGCAAAACCTGCTCGGGATCTGGAGTATAAAGGCAGATTATAATGCTTGGCAAATGTATGCATGGAGCTCCAAGTAGCAGCCTCTAAAATGTCTTTGGTAGCCACTCCTCGTAAGAAAGCTTGTAGTAGTGGCTGTAGCCCTTGTGGAGTGAGGTCTGATGTTTTCTGGAGTTGTCTTCCCATGAAAGGAGTAACAAAATCTAATGCAATTTCCTATCCATTTTGAGATTGTCTGTTTTGAAACTGCTTTTCCTTCCATTCCTGCTGCATATGCTACCAGAAGCTGGTCAGTTTTTCTATTGCTCTTGGTTCTGTCCAGGTAGTAGCGCAATTGTCTGTGTACATCCAAGGTGTGCAGTAGTCTTTCCCCCCTGTTCTGTGGGTTGGGGAAGAATGTTGGTAGGTGGATTGCTTGGTTCAATGATACCCTGGAGGCCACCTTTGGCATAAAAGTAGGGTTAGTTCTCAAGGACACTCTATCCTGATGGAAGATAAGGAAGGGCTGTACTGCCATTAATGCCTGTAATTCAGAAACCCTTCTTGCTGAAGTGATTGCAAGCAGGAAAGCAGTTTTCCAAGATAAGAACTGTAATTCTGCTGTTGCTGCTGGTTCAAAAGGGGGAAGAGTTAACTTTTCCAGCACAAAGTTCAGGTCCCATGTAGGCAGAGGTGGCTTCCTTGGAGGCTTTACATTTTTAATTCCTCTCAGAAACTGCCTGAGTAGAGGATGAGAGAAGACTGGAGGATCTATGTTGTATTCTGCTGAAATTGCTGATGAATGAATCTTGATGGAGGAGTAAGACAGGCCATTGTGGAAAAGTTCTGCTAAATATTCCAGGATGTTAGCTATGTTTGCCAATGATACATTTTCTCCTTTTGCTGCACTCCAAATGAGGTATCTTTTCCATTTTGCTGAATAAGTCCTTGTGGAGGGTCTGCGAGCCTCCAGGATAATGTCTTTAACCCTCTGAGATAGTTCTGGGTTATTTTGTCTCATGTAAGATTCCAAGCAGCTAGCTGCAGTGTTTTCAAGTTTGGATGCAGGATCTTGAAGTTGTTCTGTGTTAGCAGCAGAGGAACTAGAGGTAGAGGCCATGCGTGTGTCCGAGACATACTTCTCAGAAGCGGGTACCAATGCTGCCTTGGCCAGTCTGGAGCTATCAGTATGATCCTTGGGTGCTCTTCTTTGATCTTCAGTAGCACTTTGTGCATCAAAGGTAGAGGTGGGAATGCATATGCTGTTAGGTTTTCCCAACTGAAGGATAGGGAGTCCACCTTCCAAGCAAGTGGGTGGTATGTCCTTGTGCAGAATTTTCTCAATTGGTGGTTGTGTGGGGATGCGAACAGGTCTATTTCTGGTAGCCCCCATTTCTCTGTAATGGTTTTGAAGATGTCCGGATGCAGCATCCATTCATGGGCATCCGTGGTAGTTCTGCTTAATGTGTCTGCTAATATATTTTCTTTTCCTGGCACAAATAAGGCCTGGAGCTGAATGTTGAGGTTCAGGGCCACATTCCACAGGTCCATTGCCATCCGGCATAGAGGATATGAATGTGTGCCTCCCTGCTTGTTGATATATCACATAACTTTGTTGTTGTCCGTCCTTATCAGAAAATGACCCTGTTGAAGAAACGGTCTGAATGTCTGAATTGCCTGTTTCACTGCCAGCATCTCTTTTTGATTTATGTGTAGGTTCAGTTGATCCTGTGTCCATAGGCCTTGTATACACTTGTCTGCCATGTGTGCCCCCCAACCGAGGTCTGAGGCGTCCGTGGTGATAGTCTGGCTTGGGTGAGGGCTGTGGAAAGGCAGTCCTTTGTTCAACTGACAGGCCTGAGCCCACCACAGGAATTCTTGCTTCAGGCATGGAATTATTGGAATTTGGGTTTCTAGGCTGTGCTTGTGCTGAGACCATAAATTCCTTAGGTGCCATTGCAACTTCCTCATATGCAGTCTGGCATGTGGGATCAATATTATGCAGATGCCATGTAACCCAGGGCTTGCAGGATTTTCCTTGCTGTAAGCTGGTTCTGCGTTGTTAATGCCTTGAAATAGAGTGGTAGTTGCTTTTGCTTTTCTGCTGTGAGAAATGCCATTTGATTTGATGTGTCCAGTTCTGCACCCAAGAATGTAATCCTTTGGGATGGTACCAGCCTTGACTTTTTTATGTTGACTGTGTATCCCAAGGCCTGCAGTAGGTGAATAACTTTTTCCAAATCTTTTGTTAATTTGATCTTGTTGTCCGCTTGTAGCAGGCAGTCATCCAGGTATGGATAAATTTGAATTCCCTGAAGCCTGCAATGAGCAATTACTGATGCCAGGCATTTCGTGAATACTCTGGGCACAGTAGATAATGCAAAGAGCAATGCTGAGAATTGATAATGCTCTGGATCCTGCAAGAAATCTGAGGTATCTTCTGCAATCTGGTCGAATAGGGACGTGCAGGTATGCCTCCTTGAGATCTAGAGTCACCAGCCAAGCCTCCTTGCCCAGCATGGGAAGAAGGTGCTGTAGGGTCAGCATTTTGAATTTTGGAACAATGAGATATGTGTTGAGAGCGGATAGGTCGAGAATAGGCCTCCATTGGTTTTCTTTTCTTGGCACCAGGAAAAGTCTGGAATAAAATCCTTGTCCTTGTTCCATAGCCGGTACCTTTTCTATAGCTCTCATCCTTAGTAAGTGGTTGATTTGTCCTAGAGCGTTTGTCTTTTGGTTTGGTGGTAGGTTTGGCATTCCTCTCTTCCTTGGTAGAGTATGGAAGTGAAACCTGTAACCTTTGTCTATTGTCTGTAAAATCCATTTGTCTCCTGTAATGTAATGCCAGTTTACTGAGAATAAGGCTAGCTTTCCGCCTAAGGGTGCTTCCAGTTGTTCCCTGGTAGGCGGTATCAGAGCCAAGTCACTGTGTCTGTCCTGTGGAAGTGGTAGTAGCTGGATCTGCGGCAGTACTTCTCTGGTTGTTAGGCTGCCACTGGCGTCCCCTGTAGGCACCTCTGGATTGACCTCTGCCTCTTGAGCCTATTTCTGCCTCTTTGTGCTCTGGTGTCTGGAAAGGACCAATTCTTCGAAGGCCAATTTCTACTAAACCTAGGAGGCTGGACCTGTAAGAAGTCCTTGACTGTTTGGACAGATTTTGCTTTTTCCTCCACCTTCTTTAACACTTGCTGTGCAGGGGAGCCAAACAAACTGAGTTTCTCCATGGGAGCATCTAGGAGCTTTGACTTTACATGGTCTGGTAAGGATTGCTCTTTTAACCATGCATGCCTTCTGATCACTGTACCAGTCATAGCTGATCTAAAGGAAGCCTCCAGTGCATCATAGCCGCATTTTAAGGAATGATTACTGACCTGCTGAGTGTTATGTGCCAAATCCTGAAGGGACTTACGGTCTATAGGTTCAGGAGAGGATAGTTTTTTATTTAACTGATCTAACAAAAATTCCTGATACTGAATCATGTGGAATTGACAGTTTAAAGCCCTAGCCGAAAGAGTAGCAGAAGTATAAACTTTTTTACCCCATCTCTCTAATGCTCTAGATTCTCTTTCAGAGGGGAGGGGTTTTTTGGCAGTTGCTACAGCTTTGGGGCCTTGAGAAATAGTTTCAGGATCTGCAATAGGAGCCTTATACAGGTGATAATGTGTGTCCGGGACCCTGTAGTATCTGTCGGGCTTAGCAGGGGCCGGAGGTAGAGAGTCAGGGGCAGTACAAGCATCATTGAATGCATCATCCACAACTGTTAGTACTGGAGGAATGGCTAAAGGCCTATGCTGTGGCAAATGCAAAAAGGTCCTGAGCAGTTTCCTAGAATCTGAAAAATCCTGGCCCTGCCATTGAAATTGTTCCCTCATAGCATGCAAGGTTTCCCCAAAAGAAAATTCCTCAGGAGGAGAGGCAGAAGGAATGGAGTCTTCTGCGTCAGAATCCTCATATGGAGAGTAAGGGCCTTCTGGAGGATTTGAGTTTTCTGAATCATCAGAAGAATAATCCGTAGAAACTGGTTCAGGGGGCTCTGCTCTAGGCCTCTTCTCTGGAGGGGGATGAGAGGCCCTGTCAGGGTAAGGTTGGGATCCCCTGATCAAAGAAATGAGATCCTCTGCCAGGCTAAGCATTTGGGAACTAGAGCTAGGCCTGTGTGAGGGGGTTTTAGAAGGCAATGCCTTAGAAGATTTAGCTGCTTTAGCCCTAGAGAAAGCCTTGATAGACATGGATGCAGGGGGCCTAGCAGCTCCACGTGCAGGAGTAGATATGTCTAAAGGAATAGTATCTGATAAATCCTGGGTGCCTGCTACAGCAGGAGAAAATTCAGTAGCAGATTCAGCCATGCTGTGTGAGGCCTCGGCTGCAGGAGAAATGCTTTTGGCCGAAGGAAGAACCGAGGACTCTGTTTCAGCCGAAACCGAGACACTCGCGGTTGGCTTAACAGTGGTTTCGGCCGAAACCGCGGACCGCGAGTGTCGGTCCTTTTCCTTACGCTTTTTAGTTAATTGTGAAGTCGGAGTCTCCGACGGCATTTTGTAAGCAAAAGCGGGACCAAAAAACTCCTCCGCAAACTCCGACCGACGTCTAAGTGTCCATCGGTTGAAGGAAGCACAGGCTAAACAAGCTGCTACGTCATGGTCTGGGCCTAAGCAAGGAAGGCAGTAAGAGTGGAAATCCTTATGAGGTATTTGTTTCCCACAAGTTAAACAATTATTTACTTTTTCTGACATCGGCTGAGGCAAGAAAGAGTCCCCAACGGGGTACTTAGCTTTTTAGAAGTCTTCGGTAGTAGAAATCTCTGGATCTGACCGACCGGCACTTGCGAACAGCTTCTGCTTCGGGCACCGCGCGGCAAGAAAGAATGAGGAAAATGGCGTCGGCTGATGCCTTTATACCCAATCGACAGTAGCAGTGACGTCGGGTGAAGTGCGACATCAGCCGAGGCCAGACCCAGACTTTGGAATCCGGCCGACCGAAGGGCTGCCTGAGGCAGGACAACCCATTTGTTAGGACTGCAGATGCATCCTTGAAGGACATCAATGCCATCATGTGTTTACATGAGCATCTTGTTTCCCTACCCCTAGTTTACTCAGCACATTAGTAACACGTGATGAAGAAGTGCATTACCTGCCACACTTCAGCTGATGACAGACTGAAAACCACCACAAAGGTTTGAGGAAGAGCATTTCTGACACATAGACTGACACAGTAAGAATATATCTGCTACAGCCAATAATAAAGCCTCTCCTTCATTGATTGTATGGCTCACTTAATTTCCATGCAGTAAAACCACTAGAGTGGAAGATTAACCACACTAGAAGCAGCAAGAAAACTACACAACGAAGATCATCAAAAGACAACAAGAAGGCTGTCTCCAAAAGATGTTGTAGGCCTGGGACCATGGCTAGCAAGCTTGCAAACAAAAGACCAAGGAAGCACTGGATACAGCTATGCTTAAGGGGAGCTAATAAGACTGCTGCCTAACCACCTGCACAAACTATGCAATATAACTGTCAAACTCAGCCCAAGTCCAGTTTAGCAAATATCTGTCATGGTTAAATACAAGCCCACTGTGAACTTCAAAGAGAACCACTCACCTTAATGGAGTCTATCTTTCCTGCAAAAAAGCAAGCACTAGTTAAGAATAACATGAAATAAAAGACCTTTTGAACTATTAGGCCAAACTTCATAAGCCAGCTACCACTCAAAAAGTATACCTGACCACCTCCTAGTAGTAGATATTTCCCTGGATGGGTAAGATGCTTTTGTATGGGAGATCTGGACAGGTTCAATGCCATTTATGTTCCAGGATAAAATTCTGTCCAACTCGGAAGAGAACACATGCATCTCATCACCCAACAAAGCCAACCAGAGAGAGGGTCTTGAATATCCACTTTTGGAAGCAAAGTTGCATAACAGCACAAAGAGTGGAGCCATGCACGAGACAGAGAGAGAAGCTAGCACTGGGCCATATACTGGTACACCTATTACTGATGTCCCAAATCTGCAAATCCAGATTCCATCACTAGCAGAATAACCACAGGGTGTTTTGCACCTGGGCTACGGACCCTGGTGAAGGCTCACCCAGTGACACTTTCTTAACCACAGTTGACCAATCCAGATGGGTTGATAGGGAGAAACATCTTCAGCCTTGAGCTGTGACCAACCCTGGTCCATGACAGGATGACTCAAGGGGCCACTCACTGTGACAAGGCTGGTTGGTCAAGTAACCAAGCTGATCAGGTGAGAGAAAACTAGTACTGGTGAATAGTAAATTACATACAAGCATGAAGGACTGGAACAATCTCTACTTCCTTAGAGACCCATAATGCAACATACTTCTTTTTACAAAGTATCGGGTTCACCCAATCTACAAACTACAGCCCACCTACTGGGAAACATTAGAAACCTTCCCAGTAGTCTATTGATAAGCTTTTCCCTTAATTTTGTAAACTCATTTTTTGTCAAGCATACAAAAAACAGTAACTTTATTGGCACCAGTCAAGGTCGAGATTTGATTTGTGAGAGTTGCAAAATATAATAGGCAAGCACAAAGGATATGCATTTACATAGACAGTAGTCAATCAGTGAAATCATAACATGCTGTCACAGGCATTTACTCATCCTTGAGAACAAAAACATCTCAAAAAGATGTCAAATAATGGCTGATAAAGAGGATAACCCAACTATAGAACAGAACTCCATCAAAGAGAGCTCACAACGTCATATCTAAACTTCTTTGCAAGACAAACACTGTCCAGATCAGAAGAGAAAGCAAGTTAAGCAACAAAGCAATATGATGGGACAACAAAGAGAAACAAACAGTGCTGTATTAATTTAAAATGTTGGCACATAACAGTAAACTTTTTAATTTGTTACCATGTATACATACATGATCATGGAAGTGGACTACTGCCATATTTTTGCTGGGATTGCAAAACACACGCTGAACTTTCCCAAATGCAGAGAAGTGCTTTTTAACCAGATCTTTCTTATTAAGGTGGCCTGGGATATTTTTGCACTGGATTGCTGTAATCTCTCTGAAGGAACTTCCACTGAAACTACTAGACCTCTCACAACGGAGAGACCTGCTGGATGGCACTTTTTCACCAGAGTCTGGAAAAAAAAAGGCAACATTTATGCAGTCAAGTAAATAAAAGTAGTTAATTTGGTCTATCCACGTTTAACTTACGTTTAGTGAAAGTGAACTGCACATTTTTAACAGTAACATCAACCTTGTAAAAAAGAGGAGATAATAACCATGACTGCCAGTCCCCACATGTGACACTTATTTGGGAGGCAAAACTTCAGAAAATACAAGAGTGGCACTTTAATTAGTATTTTTTTTTGGTCTAGGGCTAAGACTTATCTACCTACTAAACAAATTAATGTAACCACCCTTCTTTGCACAGTGCTTGCTCTTCTACAATGCACAACAATGTGACACCACAGGCAAAATGCCACAGTTATAAAGTTACACGGTATGGTAACTATTCAACTTAAAACAATGAAAAAATCACTATAGTAATTTTCGAAAACAATTCAGAATGTGCTTATATAAGAGAGCTACAGAACAGCAGCAGTGAGGTAGACATCTCATCCTCTAAATGAAATAGGACACACTAGCATGCTACACCTTTATTGTACTGAAAATGCAATGGCAATACATTTTAAACTGTTCGTACAGTACTGCAACTACCACTGCATCATTAGTATCCTTGTATAAATCCATTTGTCCTCTGAATTTCAAGCGTCCCTCTCATCTCAAATAACTTTCAAAATTCCATTAACAAACACAGTCTATATTTCAAAAAGGCTCATACTTTCACAGCAGAATCCAAGAGGAGTATCTGTCGCTCAAATTCAAGCATGAGGACAAATGGTCCAGAATGTCTACTCCCCACCTGTGTATGCGCTATACATTCCAATGCCACGTGACCTTCAACAAAGCACCATCTTAACTCCATCCTTCCACTTCTTAATCATCCCTCAAGGGTTCCATGATAAACTGTTCTGCTTTGGGAGCATCTTTCCTTTACAAATTACTGAGATGGCAAGTGGGGGGAAGGATATCATACAAGGGCAATTAACCTCTCACAAGAAAAGGACAAAGAGAAAGCATGGTAAAAGAGATGAATTTAACAGTTTCCTGGCATAAACTTATGCTCTCTAATGTGACACACTGCAAAGGTCTTAAAAGCATGAATGAAAAGTGCAGCTATACCAGTCCTCTTCCCAGCTAGGTCACTTTTACCAAGATAACATAAAAAAATTTGCCAGAGTAACTAGAACCTATTATGATCTGCATACAAGATCTTTGGATACCTTCCAGTGAAAAGAAAATATCCATCAGCCACGAGTTATGGTGAAATAAAAAGAAGATTCTTAATTTTGGGAATGAAAGAACCTAATTATGAAGTAAAGAATCCTGGAGCAAAAAGCACACCTGATGTTTAACAGCAGTACTTTTAAGGCTCAATAAGTGAGCAAGACAAGCAAATTAATATACAAGTCGCAATACCAAGAGGAAATTTCAGGAACATGTCAAGCTGCCAAACAGCTTTTAACATTCTGCTGTTCAGTTGCAGTATAATAGCCAAAAAGTCTTGGCAATCTCAGAGGTGGCACTTTTTCTCACTGCTGTGAAACTTCAGGGTTGGCGTACTAGTGGTCTCCCCCAATTAATACTTTTTTTGCTGGGGGGGGGGGGGCTTCTTTTGTGATCAAAATTGTTTTCTGCCTTTTTTTTTTAACTGAATGACAAACAAATAAAAGCTGGTCAGCGGATGAACATCAATCCAATTTTACAACATTCAGCATCATATTTTTGCACATACATGCGTAGAACATTTTTATACACTGTAGATGTTTTAGGCAGGAGACGCACCAAAGATCTTAGTTTGACTTTGCCAGACATGAAAATAAAAGACAGCAGCAGGTGGAAAATAACAGCAACTCAGCAAAAAAGATTCTAGCATGAAAACAAAAGTTCACTTCACTTGCATTTCTGAGGGACTTACTCAGTAAATGTGTTGTCAAGAAAGTAAGAGTTGCTAGTCTTTAACTGCACCTTTATAATTCAGTGACACTTACAATGCCTAGCAGAACTATAAATACTAGTTAGTTTATAAGAATCTCCTCACCAGGGTATGCACTGGTGAAATATAAAGTCACTAGCACACAGTCTCTAAAACAGTACCTTACTGACTTCCAAGATGGCTGCACGGTGAATAACAGCTTAACTCTAGCGCTCCCCCATGTAAAAACAGAAATTCAGAGAAGGCCAGTAGACTGTTTATGGGCAAATTTCAGTAAATGGATGGTAACTGTACCGCCTGGATGAAACTATAGAAAAGGGAAGAAGGAAAGAAAGTAGTGGAGGAGGAAGTGACCCTACTTCTACGAATCCTTCTACACACTAAGCCTTTTTCTTTTTTTTTTTTTTTTTAATTAAGAAAAAAAAAAAACTGTAAGCCTGTTTCCTACCTTTCCTGTAACTAGTGCTCCAGATACAGATTTGCTGTATCCAGGACTGTATGTAAGCTTCTGAGCCCCCCAAGCCTTTCTGTGTTGGAGGGAAGCCTTCTAGCTTATCAGTGGGAGTGGTAAGCACTAGGTAACCTGTCTACCACATAAGGAGTGGTTCTGGCCCAGAAATTGTAGTTATCGGCCGTTTGGGCAATCTCTTCCATCTCTCTCAACTTTCTGATTTGAAAGCCTGCATTTGCACTTGTTTCTGTCCTGTAACTCGTCTAATGCAGATACAGATTCTTAGTTTTAGCACTTAAATTTGCTTATTCGTGCTCAACTCTTGTTCAGAACTTGTAAGCACTAAATAAACTACTAATTACTATAGCACCCACCCTTCCTCATTACCTAGAGGAAAACAGCTTTTGTACTTACTTTTTTCACTTGCTTAGAGAAAAACAACTCTTGTACTCACTTTTCTCACTTATCTAGAGGAAAATAGTTTTTTATTCAGGCATGTCCAAGGGTCAAGCACCCAGTGTTCTCTCCTGTCTATCTGATGAATCTGGGCATCTTGGGGCAATGTAGAAGTTGCCTCACGTACACAGACAACCCTCTCCTCCTACCACCCAAAACTACAACCTGTGAGAGATGCACTTATCTAGCCAAACTGGAGGTAAAGCTCTCTCCAACCAAGACTGAACTTGACAGTCATGAGCAGAAGGTAAACATTTGCACCACACCACACTCATCACATAGTCTCACTAAACCTACACCACCAAAATCCACATACAGTAACACAAAAACATTCGCGGAGGATCTCAATAATAATCTGTCTAAGCAACAGAGACCTCCTAAGCAGAAACACAAGCAACCTCCATCCCCAAACACAACCCAAATGACACACAGCCAATAGACTTAGTGTTCCACTCAACCACAGCCAATAAGGCAAAACAACGTACCCAACACACTAGTCATAGGTGACTCTATAGTCAGGCACACTGATGTCCCACTCACCAGGCTAAACAAGGAGAAGGTTACTGTCAGCTGCCTGTCGGGTGCCAGGATGAACCACATAAAACATGCACTCGGGTCACTCCACAAGTACAAATATGACTCTGTCATTGTCCATGTTGGTGTGAATGACCTAAGACATACCTCCCTGGACTACATGAAAAGATGCATGGAAGAGCTCTCCGATCTTGTAGCCCAGGCAGGTATGACCCTAGCCCTGAGTAGCATTCTGCCATCGCCCAGAATGACACCGCAGTACAAGGACAAAATGACTGACTTCAACAATTGGCTAAGCTTCTGGTATCATTCTAAGGGGATCCAGTATCTGTCTGCTTGGGATGACATGGTCGACAGACCACGATGATTTGCCACAGATGGCCTGCACCTGTCGCCCCTGGGATTCCGGATACTTGCTGCCGCTATAGTGCCTTTTTTAGGCAAGTTTCAAATAACAAATTCACCACCTTAACAGGAACAGGCAAGCAAAAACTGAGGGTAATGCTACTCAATGATAGAAGTCTAAATCTCAAAATGCACTCACTCGAGGCACTACTTAAAATGGAGAACATCAATTTCTGTGCAGTGACCGAGACCTGGTTCAAGGCTCCAGAGAGCACCCCTGCACTACCAGGCTATAACTCATACCACACTTTTCGGCCATGTAACCTGGGCCGAAACACCAAAGGCGGAGGTGTGTCCATTTTCATTAAGGATATCCACACCTCCAGGCTAGTTGCTCAGCATAATGCATCCGAGGTTATCCAAGTGCAACTAACTCTGGGCAAAACTGCAATCCAAATTGTAGCTTGCTACAGATCCCCCACCATGCCCCAGGATTCCCACTTTTCTTGATGTACTGGAAAATATTAGGGTTCAACCAAACACCCTAATAATGGGCGACTTCAACTACCTCACCATTAACTGGGAAAACTACTCATGTACCAACTCCTTAGCTCAACGCTTTCTGGAATTCATAAACTCCAATGCCCTGGATCAACTTATCCACACCCCCACCAGGGGCAACAATATCCTAGACCTAGTCATTATCAACATGACGGACTAGTGTTCCACACCTGAAGTCAACTCCTCGTTGGTCCGATCCAACATTAAGCTAATCACCCTTGATATCCACATCTCCCCCCCCCCCATTAAGGAAACCACGGTAAAAAAATTCTCCAAAGCCAGCTTCATGCTTCTTAAGGCAAAAGTGGTGAACTTCATGACACCCATGCAGATGGACAATCCAGTTACAACTGCTGAATCCTACACAAATGCACTCTATAAGCACTTACACGAGTGCATGGATCGTGCTATCTGAAACAGAACCAAGATGCTATCCTCCAAAAAAAAGAAGCCAATCTGGTGGTCCCCTGCCATAAACAAACTGTACAACAGAAGGAAGAAACTGTTGCAAGAGAGTAAAATTCCATGAGTGGAGAAACTCCCTGGTCAGCCTCAGTAAGAAGCGGAGATCCCTTATAAGATCCTCCAAAGCTAGCTACGAAAACAAAATCGCCACTAATTCTAAGGACAACCACAAAGCATTCTATAGCTATGTCAAGAATTTCGATGGCAACACCCACATCTGCTCTGAGGTACAGCACAATGGCACGAAAATTACGGAACCTACTGATATTGCCAACATCCTGGCAGATTTACCCCCCCACCCCACCCCCTAAAGGCCCCATATCTATATAGGAAGAATGCAGAGTCGTCGTAATCACAACTACGCAGGTAAAAGCTGCACTCTCTAAAGCCAAAAACACAGCATCCATGGGACCAGACAACATCCCAGGCTGCGTTTTACACGAACTTCAGAACGAACTGGCTCCCCACTTAAGCACCATGTTCAATAATAGCCTCGCATCAAGCTTTGTGCCCACTGAATAGCGCACAGCAACAGTTATCCCACTCCACAAAGGGGGAGCCACCACTGATCCGGCCTGACGAGTCTGCAAGGCCATGGAACGTATCATCATGGAACTCAAACAAAGACATTGGTAACCTCCAAACTCTGGATCCCACCCAGTTCAGGTTTGTGAAAGGCAGATCATGCCTCCTGAACCTGATTGACTTCTTTGAGGCAGTCACCAAAGCTGTAGATGAGGGTAAGGTGGTTCACACAGCCTATCTTGACCTCGCCAAGGCTTTCGACACCATCCCCCATTCCGGAATTATAGCTAACATCACTAAACTAGGTATAAATCCCTACGTCACAAGATGGGTTGCCAACTGGCTCACTGACAAAACCCACACTGTAAAAGTTGCATACTCCAAATATGACCTCAAAGCAGTGACAAGTGGAGTACCACAGGGTTCCATCTTGGGACCTCTCCTGTTTGGTAGCTACTTCTCTGAAGTACAGGCTAACACAGAAGGTCTCTGGCTAACAGTTCGCAGATGACTGCAAACTAGGAGCCATAGTCAAGTCCCCAAATGATGTGGATGTCCTACAGAAGGGCCTCGCTGAGACAGATGCCTGGTGTCAGAGCCATGGCCTCAAGTTCAATGCCAAAAAGTGCAGTGTCATCCCCTTTGGTAAAACTCTGTACCCATGAACTACCACATAGGCAGCAATCTACTTAACACCGAATGTGCGATAAGAGACCTTGGGACCCAGCTGGACAGTAGTCTCTCCTTTGATAGTCACATCGCCACAGTAGTCAGGAAGTCCTTCTATGTGGCACACCTCATGATAAAAGGGTTCTCATCCAGGAAAAAAAGAGGTCATTGTTCCCCTCTACTTGACCCTCATTAAACCCATTATAGAGTACAATGCCCCTTTTGGAATGTACCTCAAAAGACATCTGCAGCAGCTGGAAAGGCTACAGAAGTACTTCACAAAGAGTATTACTGGCCTCACACAAATGCCCTACACTGACCGCCTCAAAAAACTCCAGCTTTATGTAGCTTATCGCGTACTCCGAGGTGATCTCTGCCTAACATATAAAGCTATGTCAAACCCAGAGCTGTTGGACATGCTACACCTAAAGAAATCCTAATCCCTCTGAGCTACACGCTCTAGGGACCTAAACCTTGTCACCACAATAAACAGGACATGCTGGAGGGATAGATTCATGTCCCCAGAGACTTCCCATATACTGGAACAGGCTACCCATCTATGTCAAACAAAGTTCTTCATTAGCACTCCAAGAAAAATCTTGATAAGTGGATGGGAAATAGGAAATACTCCCTTTCCAGTTTTCCTATTTACTATATCTCCCCTTGACCTTCAATATCTTTAATTACACTCTACTCCCCACACACACATCTACTCCTGCCAGCCTTTCAACAGTTCTCCATAATCTCTTACCTTCAGACTTACCTGCACATTTTTCATTCCTCACTGACCGTCACCCCTGACAATCCACTCTCGTGCCTCTTCCCGCTCCGTTCGCCCTGCGGGCTCCCTCCGCTCCCCTACCCTGCCCCCAATTCCCACCCGCCCCCAGTGCTCCTACATTTATTCCTCCATAGCCACACCCACATCACATTCACACCAATCAAACTGTTCAAATAATTACCTCCGCCAAACACCACTATCACACCCGCTTTACCTCACCTCTTAACCCTCCTTGCAACAGCACCCCACCTATTTAATAATTCTCTTTACCTGCTTAAAGTACTCTGCCAGTTACTTTTCTCCCTACATCCCACACAAATATGTCTAAACCAACTACCCCGTACCAACTACAAGTCTTACTCTTATCCTCACTAACTACTGCCTATCTCTTATCCGCCTACAAACATCCACTATACTCTACGCTTCTCTCCCCCTCTAAACATGCTTCCACACCACCATTAATTATCTATCCAGTATTTCTTAACCCTATATCTAAACCTAGCTACATACTTGCCAAATACCATAGAATAACTCCTATTAAGTATACCAACCAGAACACTGAAAAGTAATTGACTTCTATCATAAGCCTCTCATCCCTAAACACATTATACTGCTACACTTAATACTAGATGGGGATATTCGCCCTAACCCAGGCCCAAACAATATCCTTAACACTCCAACCTGCAACCCAAATAAAACTAATAACCCAAACACCAAACCATCTAACTCACTATCTATAGCTCACCTCAATATATGTAGCATTGGCAACAAAATTGCTCAACTTCATGCCCTTTTAGATGTTCACTTATTTGACATCTTATGCCTATCTGAAACTTGGCTAAAACCTACTGTTAAACACAATGAAGTCACTCCACCAGGGTACAATATCATTAGACTTGACTGCACAGTCAAAAAGGGAGGAGGGGTAGCAATCCTCTATAAAGCAGAACTTCAGGTTACTACTCTAAACGTTAACCCACCATCAAACAATAGTGCTGAAATACTTATCACTAAACTTCAAATTAACACACATAAGTCCATAAACATTACCTGTATATACCTTCCCCCAGGTAATAACATCAGTACACTTGAAAATATCCTTAACTGGCTTTCAATCAATCTCCCACAAGAAACCATGGTACTAGGAGATTTCAATATAGACTGGATGACCTATAGTAATATACACCCAACCACATATTAACCTTTATGGCTTCTCACAAACAATTAACTCCCCTACCAGAACTAATAGAATCAACAACAAAGAAAGTACCTTGGACTGGATTCTTACAAATAATCCTCAGCAAACATATAAAGCAGGTACCCTCCTAGATGACCTCAGTGACCATTCACTAACCTATATTATCAGACATAAGACCAACCTAACTTTCCCTCTCTCCTATAGAACAATACGCACAAAAAAACACTAACTCAGAACTTTTCCAAACTGAACTCAAACAATGTAATTGGTCACCATTAAAATTTCTTCCACTTAATGAAGCCATAGAATACTTCAATACAATATTCCTAGCAATCCTGAATCATCACACCCCACCACGCTCAGTTAGATATAAAACTAACCCAGCACCTTGGCTCACCAATAATACCAGGCAAAAAATCCTTCTCAGAAATAAATCCTGGGCAAAATTGTGCGCGACTAAAACGCCCTCAGATCACCAAACCTTTAAACAACATAGAAATAATACCAAAAAGCCATCCTATTAGACAAAAAGAACTTTTACCTTCAAACACAGCAAACCTACCATAATGCACCACAAAAATTCTGATCTAGCATTAAACTTCTTTACCCACGTCAATCTATCACACCCAACCCACTAAGCTCTAACCCTATCAATCCCTCACATACTGCTAATGCCTTCAATTCATTTTTTACTGATGCTATCCAAAATCTTGCTAGCCATCTTTCTCCTGACACCTCAAATCTGCCAACTTCTACCACTATCCTACCTCCACCTTTCCATTTACAACCAGTGTCTACTTCCTTCATCTGTTCCCTTCCTTCATCTGTTCCCTTCTCCAAAAATTAAAGCCTACCACACCATCAGCTGACCAACTCCCAGCAGAATTCCTGCAAAAAGGAGCTAAAGCCATAGCTTACCCCATTTCTATTCTGATCAACAGAACCATAAATGAAGGAACTATCCCATCTACCTTGAAAATTTCCCATATCATCCCACTACATAAAGGGGGACACTCCAACAAGTATTCTAACTTCCGTCCAATAGCTTTATCTACCCTTGCAAAAATAATGGAAAAATGCATCCATAAGCAATTACTTTCACACCTTCTCCATCACAACTTGCTTGCCGACTGTCAACATGGTTTCAGACCTTTCCACAGTACCACCACTGCCCTGCTATCCTTCACAGACACTATTAACAAAAACCGCAACAACAATAATCTTTCCTCTGCATTCTTCATTGATTTATCTAAGGCCTTTTACATGGTTAATCACCAACTCCTCATACACATACTGAAAACCCTCTCATTTGATCCCCAAACCATGAATTGGTTTAAATCTTACCTTGAAAACAGGCAGTACTTTGGCAAAATAAACTATCCAATAACCTTCCTATCTCCCTCAGCGTTCCTCAGGGCTCCATTTTAGGTCCACTCCTTTTTTCCATTTATATTAAATGACCTACAAACAGCTATACCACACGCCACCTGCATTCAATATGCAGATGACTCTACTATTATTTGTACAGCCACCTCTGAAACTGAACTTAAATCTCTTACCCAAAAAGCTTTCAATACTATAGAACAATGGTTTTCAAACCGCTGTCTCCTCCTTAACCCTAAGAAAACTAAATTGTTACTTTTCACTCCTACCCAAAAATCAACTCCCATCCACCTCACACTTTTATCAAATGATGGCACTATCATTTCCCCCGACCCAACCACTAAACTCTTAGGAATAACAATTGACAACCACCTCAACTTTGATACCCACATTAACAATACAATAAAATTAGTGAACAAAAAACTGGGATCCCTTTACAGAATTAAGCCCTTTCTAACTCCAATAGCTAGGGCTGTTACAGCCAGAACCCACTTAATCTCAACCCTATTCTATGCCTCCCCTATATATACTAATTTATCTAAAAACAACCTCAACAAACTGGCCACATCCTATAATAATATTGCTAGGTTTGCCACAGGCTCTCCATTCAGAACCCATCATTGTCTGAATCTAAAACAACTAGACTGGCTAGAATTTCACAACCAGCTTCAATTTCTACAGCTTCCCACTGTCCACAAGGCCCTGTATAAGCCCACCGACACACATATACTCTCTACCATCATTACACCTTATAATAACAATAAGAACCTACGTTCCTCCAATAAACTGCTGATTAATACTTCAAGATCCAAACATTCAGCAGGTGACTCCCTGTACTCTAACTCTGTAGGAAAACTATGGAATTTACTACCCACTGATCTCACTACACAAATGTCACTGCCACTATTTAAAAAGAATCTAAAGCTCTTTCTTAAGACACACTGGCTCTGCTCCTGTACTAACCCTAACTAACTTTTCTTCTTACAACTACTCTAATACCTAATAATTTCTGACTTAAGAATCTAAATACCATGTTATTGCAAATATACTGCATGTATACATAGATATTGTATCTCAAATACAATATCCATTGATTATTACTGCTAGTTCTATTCCTTGCTTAGACTAATGTATCTTTTATATATTTTTTAAAAAAATTTGTAACAACTGCTTTTTTAGTTCTTGGTAAGTTTGAACTGCTATTACTTTAAATGTATGTATGGATTTTCCATTCGTTTTGTTTTTTTTTTTTTTTTTTGGAGCTTTTCTCCCCGGGCCTCTACTGAAAATGGACATGTATCCAGCTAGACTAGCCCGGTCAACAAATGTAAAATAAAATAAAATAAATACACCCCGGGGATCACTTCTGTGTCTCTGCTCGACAGTAGCACAGGAAAATAACTTTCTTGGGTAGCGTAAGCCAGGGGACCTCATTGGCTAGGCTTACATAGGCCCTTGGGTCGATAGCCTAGTACCTACCTATGAACCTAAGAGGAGGAGATGGAAAGAAAGGAAGAAATATAGAAAAAAAAGGAAAACTTTTAGAGTACTTACAGACCAAAAAACACTGAAGATTTCCCTGGAGGGAGTTCATCGATGGACCCTGTAGCTATTTAAGCGAGCGGCAAACGAAATCTGGGGCATGGAGGGAAAGTGAGGCGTGATGGGTAGTAGAGGAGGAGCTCAGCTTTTGGCTCCAAGGCTGGAGTATATGGCCAAATCTGATCCAAGGATGGATCCAAGACCCATAGGCTGAAGACCAAATGACAACAACTTCAGATCCTACAATTCAAAGTGCAAAGGGATGATGATAAAAAGTACAGTTGTGTACCTACCATAAATGTAGATGTTCGAGTGTATTCACTGTTGCAGTCATTACACTTGGGTTATCCTGCTGGCAGGCTACCCGCAGTTGGCCTGAATTACAAAGTCTTGGTCCGGCATTGGTTGCTGTTGCGTCTTCCCTGACATCAGTGCGTCAGGGGTATATAAGATGCAGCAGACGCCATTTTCTTCAGTTTTTCTTGCCCCAGATGTCAGGTGCCCCCAAAATGGTACGCTAAGAATTATGCCAATAAATATGCATGCACTAAAGTAAACATTTCCTTCATCTAACAGCAAATACACCACATAGGTTGTATAGGATAGAGAAGTACAGATAAATCCCAGCAAAGAAAAGGGGGATGGTGGGTGGGTAACCTGGACTGCAACAGTGAATACACTCGAACATCTACATTTATGCTAGGTACACAACTTTACTATGTTCATCGTGTTTCACTGTTGCAGTCATTACACTTGGGTTGAATCCCAAAGCTGAGGTTGGGTGGCTGGATCTAAATTGGATTAGAAGGGGCTATAAGGCCCTGCAGAACTGCAGTGGCAAAGCCTGCTCTGGATTTAGAGTAGAGAGGTAAGTGGTAGTGTTTGGTAAAAGTGTGCACTGATCTCCAAGTTGCAACCTCTAAAATGTCTTTGGTTGGTACTCCTCTGAGGAAGGCTGCTGCTCTGGCTGAATGTGGCCTAATCCCCTTAGGCACTGATTTGCCATGTTGTACATAGCAGAAACGAATGCAGTGACCTATCCATTCTGAAATGGTCTGCTTTGAGATAGCTTTTCCTTGTGATCCTGCAGCATATGCCACTAAGAGTTGCTCGGTCTTTCTGAAAGCTTTAGTTCTACCCAAGTAGAAGCGTAGCTGTCTGTGTATGTCCAAAGAATGTAGGAGTCTCTCACCCTTATTCTGTGGGTTTGGATAAAAAGTAGGCAAATGAATGGTTTGGTTAAGGGGCACACTGGACACTACCTTAGGCATAAATGTCGGGTTCGTCAGAGAAACCCTGTCTGGATGAAAAATGATAAAAGATTCCACAGCCATGAGTGCCTGTAACTCTGAGGCTCGTCTTGCAGAGGTTATTGCTAGGAGCAGAGCTGTTTTCCATGATAAGAACTTTATCTCAGCTGTATTGGCTGGCTCAAATGGCGGCAGTGTGATTTTTTCCAAGACATAGTTGAGATCCCATGCAGGTACTGGTGCTCTCCTTGGAGGTCTTATGTTTTTGGCCCCTCTGAGGTACTGCCTTAGCAATGGATGAGAAAAAATAGGTGGTTCCGTATTGTAATGAGCTAAAATGGCAGAAGCATGGATTTTAATTGATGAAAAGGATAGGCCTTTGTCCAGCATCTCAGTTAGGTATTGTAAAATCTGAGGAATATTTGGTACAAACGTGTCAATTCCTTGTGCCTGGCTCCAAACACAGAATCTCTTCCATTTTTCTGCATAAGATTTACTGGTACTGGGCCTTCTGGCCTCCAAAGTAACATCCATTACTGCTTTAGAGAGAGGTATGTTCTGAATGACTACATTATCCGCCATGCTGCCAGATTTAGGGCCCCGAGTTGGCTGTGCAGGTTCTGATTGTTTTGTTGGGTCAGTAAGTGAGAAATTAGAGGTAATGTCCAGGCTGGGCCTTGAGACAAGCTCTTCAGGATTGGGTACCAGTGCTGGCAGGGGCAGTCTGGGGCAATCAAAATAATTTTTGGCTTCTCTTGTCTGAGCTTTAGGAGTACCTTGGGGCGGAGAGGCAGAGGAGGAAAGGCATAAACTGTTAGGGTTTCCCAGCTGAATGATAGAGCATCCACTTTCCATGCTTGCTTGTGATAAGTCCTTGTGCAGAATCTCTAATTGGCAGTTGTGGGGGAAGGCAAATAGATCTATGGGCATCCCCATTTCTTTGTTATTATGCTGACGACTTGTGGATCCAGTTTTCACTCGTGGGGATCCGTGAGGTTTCTGCTTAATTCGTCTGCCAGAGTATTTATCTTTCCTGGCAGGAATTGTGCTTGCAGGTGTACTTGATAAGCCAATGCTGTGTCCCACAAAGTCATGGCTTGTCTGCAGAGGGGGTAGGAATGTGTGCCTCCCTGCTTATGTACCACATGACTGTAGTATTGTCCATCCTTATCATTAGTTGTCCTGGATGAAGTAGATCCTTGAAAGCTGTCAGGGCATTCTAAACAGCTAGCATATCTTTTGATTGATACGAAGATGCCTTTGGCTTGTGGGCCATGTGCCCTGAATACATTTTCCTGCCATGTGGGCCCCCCAGGCATAGTCTGATGCATCTGTGACTGCCTCGCTGTGGGTAGGTTGAATGGCTGTCCCTTGTTGTGGTGACAGGCCTGTGCCCACCATCGAAACTCCTGTTGCAGGCAAGGAAGGAGGATAAATTAATGTTTCCAGGCTGTGGCAATGTTGAGTCCAAACACTTTTTAGATACCATTGTAGTTTCCTCATATGCAGTCTGGCATATGGAATTAGTAGAATGCAGGATGCCATGAAACCCAAAGCCTGCAGAATTTTTCTTGCAGATAACTGGGTTTTTGTTGCCAACATTTTGAAGTAAGAAGTCAGTTGCCTTTATTTGACTGGCGTGAGATAAGCCATCTAGGCAGTTGTATTTAAGCTTGCACCCAGGAATATTATCTCTTGAGAGGGTACTAGTTTTGATTTCTTTTCGTTTAATGTGTACCCTAGGCAAATTAATAATCTTTTTACAAATGCCAGATGCTTTAGTAGAATGTCCTTGTTCTCTGCTTGAATAAGGCAGTAGTCCAAGTACGGATATATTTGAATTCCTCTTTGTCTGCAAAATGCAATTACTGGTGCCAGGCATTTTGTGAAGACCCTGGGTGCAGTAGATAAGCCAAAGGGCAGTGCAGAGAATTGGTAGTGCATTGAGCCAGATATGAATCTGTGGTATCTTCTGCAAGATTGTCTGATTGGTACATGCAGGTAAGCCTCTTTTAGCTCCAAAGTTACAAGCCAAGCCTTCTTACCCAGCATGGGCAGAAGCTGCTGCAAAGTCAACATTTTGAATTTTGGAACGTCCAGAAAAGTAAAGACAGGTCCAGTATTGGTCTCCAGGCTTTGTCCTTTTTGGGTACCAAGAAAAGTCTTGAGTAAAATCCTTGTCCCTGCTCTTGCTGCGGTACTTGCTGAATGGCTCTCATGTCCATGAGGGATGAAACTTGTTTTTGTGCCTCTGCCCATTGATTGTGTGGCAGGTCTGGGATACCTTTTGCCCTTGGCAGGGTGTGAAAGTGGAACCTGTAGCCCTGGGACACTATATTCAAGACCCATTTGTCCTGGGTGATCATGTGCCAATTCTGAGAAAAAAAGTGCTAGTTTTCCCCCCAAGGGGGCTGCCAAAAGATAAGTACTTGGTGTTGGCAGAGGAAAGTCATTGGGACTGTTTCCTGTATGGCTGTGACGTGTCTTCTCCGCTTTTGGAGGTAGAAGCGCCCCACTGTTTAGGCCTGTATGAGCCCTGGGGCTGGGATCTGCCTCTGGGGCATCTGTACCTGCCTCGTTTTGGCCTGTCTGACACTGGAAAGGACCAGTTCTTTGTAGGCCAGTTCCTGCTAAATCTGGGTGGTTGTACGTGTAAGAAATCCTTTACTGTTTGCATAGATTTCGCTTTGTCCTCCATTTTCTTCAACACCTCCTCTGCTTTAACACCAAATAAAGTATCATGCTGTAACAGAGCATCTAATCATTTTGCTTTAACATGATCAGGCAGATTCTGTTCCTTTAACTAAGCATGCCTCCTAATGACAGAACCCGTAACTGCGGTCCTGCAAGAGGCCTCCAGAGAATCAAAACCACATTGCAATGTATGCTTTCTCACTTGCTCAGTTGCATGCAATAAATCTTGCATTTCCTTATTTTCTGCACAATCAGAATTAATCAACATTTTCTGTTTAAGCAGTGACATTAAGTATTGCTGATATTTAAGCATATGAAATTGACAATTTAAAGCCCTTACAGCCAAAGTAGCAAAAGTGTAAACCTTTTCCCCCCCATCTGTCTAGTGCTCTTGAATCCATATCAGAGGGAATAGGGTTTTTTGCAGTAGAAGCCTTGACCCATTTGGGACCCTGAGAAATGGTTTCTGGGTCAGCAGTAGGGTTTTTATAAAGAAATTTATGTGAACCTGGAACCCTGTAGTATCTGTCTGGTTTAACAGGGGCAGGGGGTAGAGAGTCAGGAGAAAGGCCGGACTCTGAAAATACATCATCCACAATGTCTAACAAATGGGGAATAGCAAGAGGCCTGTGCTGAGGTACTAAAAGAAAATCTCTAAGCATTTTCTTTGATTCTGAGAAGCGTTGGCTCTCCCAGTGGAAGTGCTCCCTCATGGTATGCAGGGTTTCCCCGAAAGAATAATCCTCAGGAGGAAAGGCTGAAGGGATAGATTCTTCAGCATCAGAATCCTCATAGGGAGAAAGAGAGTATTCCTGTTCAGAGGAGGAGTCAGAGGAAATGGAAACCTGATCTGAAGAATGATATTCTGTCTCTTGCCTAGGCCTCTTATCAGGAGGGGGGAACGGAACCCCTGATCAAGGTAATTAGGTCTTCGGCCATTTTGAGCATCTGTTTTTTAGGCATGGAAGTCTGTCCAGTAGAATGCTGTACTTGTTTCTTTGTCTTTAGGGCTGCTTTAGTCTTTGCTTTTAAAGCTGAGGTAGGCTTTACATATAACTGTGTAGGTCTGAAAACACCCTCAGAAGCCGATGCCTGCTCAGTGGCTCCGGACCCATCTGAGGGGATAGTTTCCAAGTGTCCAATACCTTGAGTATCCAGAGGCCTAGTTGGCTCCACGTGGGAGTCGGAAACGGCCTGTGGCTCTGAGGCAGCAGGCGTCAGGGGCTGCAAAAGTGCCTCACTGACAACAGGCGAACCGGCGACTGGCTTAGTGGTAGCCTCGTCGTCGGTTTTGGACCTCGGATGCCTATTCTTTTCTTTTTCCTTGCGCTTTTTATAAACTCCTGTCATCGGCTGTTCTGACGGCATTATATAACTGAATCTTCGGCTAAAGTAATGAAAGGCAAAATCGTACCGACGTTTAATAGTGAGTTGGTTAAATCTAGCTCAAAACCGACAGCTAGCAACGTTGTGATCAGGGCCTAGGCAAGGAATACAGTAAGAATGAAAATCCTTATGAGGTATTTGCTTCCCACAAGAAATACAATTGTTAACTTTTTCTGACATCGGTCTGGAGCAAGAAAAAAGTTTCCCCAATGAGGTACTTAGCTTTAATGAAGACTTTGGATCTGAAATTAGTCTCTGAAAATCTCAGGAGTCGGCCGACCGGCACTTGCGAACAGCTTTTGCTTCAGGCACCGCGCGGCAAGAAAGACTGGAGAAAATGGCATCAGCTGCATCTTATATACCCCTGGCACACTGACGTCAGGGAAGAGGTGACAGCAACTGACGCCAGACCAAGACTTTGGAATTCAGGCCGACTGCGGGTAGCCTGCCAGCAGGATAACCCAAGTGTAATGACTGCAACAGTGAAACACGATGAACATCAGGGGTGAAGCTGAAGAAACAAGGAGAGACTTGGATTTTGGATGTAGACCTTTAAGGAGAACAACAATAATCATACAGAACATCACATTTACAAAGCCCCAGAAATTATTTTAAGTAGTGAGCCAACACGGGAATGGAGAAAGCAGATTCTGCCGATAGGGATGATTGCAATTAGGGATACAGACACTGGGCAAGACGGGGCTGGAATATACTGCAGAAAACTGACAAAGGAACAAAGGCATTGGGAGCAAATAGCTAGACAGGGGAAGGTAATAGAATAGGAAGTTGTCAAGTATTTATCAAGAAGGATATCAGAGTAGAGGCAAAAAGAAACAGGGGGTCCTAAACAAAAGGCCAGCACTGGTAGAGTTTTAAATAGAATCTAGAACTAGAACACAAGCTGCCATTAAGAATGGAATCAGTAGAGTATTTCAGAGCTACACAGTTAAGGCTCCTATACATAGCACAAGCAGAGACCTATAATTCAATGTGGAAAGGGATGATGATAAAGAAACAGGAGATAAGCTCAACAAGAATGCACTGGGATTTTGGATGTATACCTTTAAGAAGAATAATAGCCATACAAAACATTATATTCATAAAGTAGCAGAAAAAAGAATTAAGCCAACACTGGAATAGAGAAAGGAGATTCTGCCGACAGGGATGACTGCAATTAGGAATACAGACAAAAGACAAGAGAGACCGACAGAATTTATTGGAGAAAACTGGCAAAGAAACCAAGGTATTGGGAGCAAATAACTAGAGAGGGGAAAGGGAACAGAATGGGAAGACGCCAAGAATTTATTTGGACTGCATGTCAGAGATGGCCTTCACTATTTAGAGATTGATATCAAACTACAGGCAAAGAGAAAGCAATGGGGGTCCTAAACGGAAGACCAGCACTCAGAGTTTTCAGTAGAGACTAAACCAGAAGCGGCCATTAAAAAAGGAATAATTTGTAGAGCATATAAAATACTGCATGATAACTATAAGAATCAATCAGAGGAGGTTAGAAAGGACTGGGAAGAGAGATTGTATAAAACAATTCACAAAGAAACAATGCTGGGTATATGTATGTCTCCCAGATATGCAACAGAATCTACAAGATTTAAGATTTTTGCTTGGAAATGTTTACAGAGATATTTTTATATCTCAAATAGACTCCAGAGAATTTTTCCTCAGGTAGACAGCACATGTTGGAGGTGGGACGAGGAAGAAAGAACTGGCAAACTTTAAAGATTGCCTGCAGACTACTCTGTCAGAGACGGAGCTGTGATACAGAATCAGAATTGCCTAGAGAGAGTACGGCCTTACAGAGTCTAACTATGCTGGCTGCCCAAAATTTAATTACTAGAAAATGGAAATCAAAATCTAAAACAACTGTACTAGAAGT